>NW_020201309.1:11034-39554 GCF_001531365.2 Cynara cardunculus var. scolymus | reverse complement strand
GATTGCTTAATAAAACTTTTTGAGATAATTATTAGGATCAATTTTCTTTGGAGAAGATTGGAAGATCATAGAGTAGAACATATTTCAAAGCTGATTTTAAGGCGAATGTGAGTTTTATGTTGATTTGGATATCTGATTGTTTTGATACCTTGGTATAACTAGATGGAAATGCTAGTATGTATGTTCAAAGGAGATTTAAACTGTATTATTGTTGTGTTATATCCCTTGTTTACACTTCAAAAACAGAAATCATCGGACAAAGTAGTGTCCAGATGAGACCTCTTATCGGACAAAGTAGTGTCCGGATGAGACCCTTCACTGGCCAAAGCGTTGTCCTGATACGTGTCTCACCGGCTAAAGCGTTGACCAGATATGTGACTCAATGGCCAAAGCGTTGACCGAATACGTGCCTTTACCAGACAAATTATTATCCAGATATGTATCTTTACCGATTAAAGTGTTGACCAAACAAGAGAAAGCAATGGGCAAAATAATGTCTGGACATGACCATATAATCTTCTCACCATACATAGTATTGTCCGGACATGACTTTGAATTTCATAAATAGTCTCATAATCGCGATAGAGGAAATGACGGTGTAACCGCGATAGAGGAAATGACAATGTAATCGCGATAGAGAAAATGGCGGTGTAATGAAAAGATAAAATGTTATATTAAGATCCAGGTTTGATATATCTTGGATTTTGAAATATGTTATGCTTTGTATAAGGAAAATATACTCACTAGACCTTTTCGTCTAATGCTCAATTGTTGAACTAATCTGTTTTGCAGGTCGCCCATCATCTCAAGATTAAGGCAAGGGGAAAATGTAAAGAAGTGTTATTTAGACGAAAATGTTTTAATTGATAAAGTTTTTGTTAATCCATACTTTCTTTTGTCATGTAAAAAATAACTTTTGGAATGTGCTACGACTATTATGTTGATGTATGACTATATTGTGTGAATTTATATCGTTATTAGCATAGTAGGTTGTGTGAGTTGGTATCAGAGCCTTAGTTTAAGGGATCTGGGCATTTTCTTGATACTTAGACTTAAACTAGAGGTGTGGAATATGTGATAATAGGTTTCACTGGGACTATAAACATGGGAATGTGTTATAGTTGAACCTATTATGATGATAGGTATGATAAAGTTAGATTCCATGTGATTGATGTATTCTTGAGTTACAAATACTTGACCCATGGGTAAACATGTTATCATACTCTGGTATATGATTAACCGTATATGTGTTTGTTGTGATAGAAAGGACGTTAAAGTAATACAAATACCAAAAAAAATTGTAGATAATCTTAATCGATCTAGAAGAACTTCTACTGGCCATGGAAAAGGTCGGGGAAGAGGAATGATAAATAGAGAAGAGGATCCGGTAAATGATATGACTATTGAAACATGAAGTCGAAGTCGGGGACGAGGAAGGGAAAAAATACTCAATAAGAAACTCATATTGAACAGGAATTATCAGCGCAAGAAATTTTATGTTAGGCCATGGAAGGGGCAGAGCAAGGGGTAGAGGTCGTGCTCATGACCCTGGTTACAATACACAGGAAATGTTGGTAGCTGAACTGGGAAAGTTTCAGGAAAGTTTGGTAAATTTGTTGGGACGTTTTGCATAGAATAATTCGGAAGGAGTAAGGGATCCAAATTATCAGGAAGAAGCCAGAGCTAATACACTGGCAACAAATATGTCTGTACCCCCTACTTCGTCGTCAGTACAAAAAGGAGGATATATCATGATGTTTTTTGCTTGTAAACCCCCTAAGTTTTCTGGAGAATGTGACCCTGTTAAAGCCATGTGCTGGTTTAAAGAAATTGAATTAAGTCTGTAGACCAGTAAAAGTGCAAAAGAAGATAAAGTAATGTTTACCGTATCTAGATTGCGGTCAAGTGCACTATATTGGTGGAAAATTCTGTCAAGTTCAGATCCGAATATTTTCAAGACCATGCTGCGGGAGGTGTTTGTGGTAAAATTTAAAATTCAATATTGTCTTGAAGCTGCTGTGCGAAAGCTAGATGATGATTTCCTTCATTTGGAACAGGGTAATATGTCAGTTCGTCAATATACAGATGTTTTTATGGAACAGTCTCGATTTGCTGAAGCATATATCACAACTAAAAGCAGTAAAGTTAGGAAGTATATTTGGGGTTTGGAGTCTAATTTCTAGAAATATGTGATATCCAGAAACTCAATTACATTTAAGGTAACGGTTGATGCTGCAGAAATTATGGAACATGACATTAATCGTCAATCACAAGAAAGGGTTGGGGATAAAAGGAAAGGGAAAACTGTAGCAACTGATTTTCGTAGACCAAGGTTTACTGAAAATCCGAATCGACCAATCTCAAGGTTTGCTGATAAAGCATGTACACGATGTCATAAAGTACACCAAGGAAACTGCAATACAGAGTCTCGAACATGTTACAAATGTCATGAATCAGGACATATAGCTAGAGATTATTGAATGTTACGAAGATGTTTTACGTGCAATTCTTTTCAGCATGTAAACGCTGATTGTCCACAAGCTAAGGGACGAGGATCTAATTTTGTTGGGGCCGAGGATCTGGGTATTCTGGAGGCCGAAGATCGGGTTATGTTTCACCTGGTCGTGGGCAAATGGTAAATCGTTATTTCAAGTGGTCATGGGAAAATAAGACGTGGTGAGGCAATGGCTAGAGGACAAGCCTTTCAGATGACAAGAGGCGAGGCAGAAGAACATCCTGAAGTGGTTATAGGTACATTCTTTGTTAATTCAGTATGTGCCAAAGTTTTATTTGATTCTTGTGCAAATCGTTCTTTCATATCACCATCGTGTATTAGTTGCCGGCACTTAGAATCTAAAGTGTTAGATGAGAAATTGATAGTAGAAACAACAATAGTGAAGTATCGGTTAAGAAAATGATTGATATTTTTTCCATAAACATAGAAGGGTGTGAGGTACCCATACAATTATTTCCCATACCCTTAAGAGAGTTTCATATAATTGTGGGCATGGACTGGTTGGCTAAAAATCAAGCTAATATAGCCTACAATGAAAAAGATGATTCATATAGATTTACTGGGGAAGGGACCGATTATAATCTATGGTGATAGGCGGGATCGTTATTCCAGCCTTATTTCCGTTTTAAAGGCTCAGAAGTACGTGCAGAAAGGATGTATTAGTTTCCTTACTTATGCAATTGATGTGAAGAAAGAAAAGAATAAGATGGAGGATATTCCAGTTGTAAGGGAGTTTTCAGAAGTATTTCCAGAAGACTTGACAAGTGTACCTCTTGATCAATCGATAGAATTTTAGATCGAACTACTGCTTGGAGCGGCGCCAGTTGCACGTACACCCTATAGGCTAGCTCCGTCTGAATTAAAGGAGTTGATGTCGTAGTTAAAAGAATTACTAGAAAAAGGTTTTGTTCAGCCAAGTACCTCTCCCTGGGATGCGCCGATATTATTTGTGAAAAAGAGGATGGATCAATGAGAATGTGCATTGATTACCGGGAATTGAATAAATTAACGATAAAAATAAGTATCCTCTTCCAAGAATTGATGATTTGTTTGATCAATTGGTTGGGGCTACTTACTTTTCAAAAATTGATTTACGTTTGATTATCATCAACTGAAGATTCGAGGCGAAAATGTGTCAAAAAACAGCATTTTGTACACGCTATGGGCAGTATGAATTTTTGGTTATGCCATTTGGACTTAAAAATGCACCTGCAACATTTATGGTTATGATGAATAGAGTATGTCGCCCGTATCTTGATAAATTTGTGATTGTTTTTCATTGATGATATTATGATATATTCTTGATTAGAAGAAGACTATGCTCACCATTTATGATTACTTCTGGAATTATTGAAACAAGAAAAGTTGTATGCTAAGATGTGAAAATGTGAGTTCTGGCTGCGAGTGGTTCAGTTTTTAGGTCATGTTATTTCGGAAAATGGCATCAAGGTAGATCCTCTTAAAATTGAAGCCACTGAAAAATGGGAAGCACCGAAGACCCCAACCGAAATCAGAAGTTTTCTTGGGTTGGCAGGGTATTATCACAAGTTTATACAAGACTTCTCTCATATAGCTACTCCATTAACCAAGTTGACAAAGAAGAATGGAAAGTATGAATGGGAAGAGGATCAAGCTCAGGTTTTCAAATGTTAAAAGACAAATTATGCAGTGCACTAATTCTATCCTTGCCAAATGGAGTGGAAGATTTTGTGGTTTATAGTGATGTCTCGAAGATGGGTTTGGGTTGCGTGTTGATGCAACGTGGGAAAGTAATTGCTTATGCTTCAAGGTAGTTAAAGAATCATGAAAAGCAGTATCTTACTCATGATATGGAGTTAGTTGCAGTAGTGTTCGCTTTAAAGATATGGAGGCATTACTTATATGGAACAAAATGTCAATTTTTCACAGATCATAAGAATCTACAACATTTGTTCCATCAGAAAGATTTGAACATGTGCCAAAGACGATGGTTAGTGATTATGATTGTGAAATATTGTACCATCCGGGAAAAGCAAACGTGGTAGCTAATGCTTTAAGACGTCAAGAGAAAAGTGGTACCATCAAAGCTATAGCTTTAAGAGTAAAATTACTACCAAGTCTTCAAGAAGAGTTTCAAGAATTTCAATGTGCAGCTATGAAAGAGAATAAGATTAAACAAGAAAGACTTGGTGGAATGATATCTGAATTTGAAAAGAATGGCAGGGAACTATGGATTTTTCAAAATAGAACTTGGGTACCGTGTTATGGTAATCTTAGAGAACCTATTTTAAGTGAAGCTCACAAATCACGTTTTACTATTCACCCGAGTACAAACAAAATGTATCGAGATATGAAACAATATTATTGGTGGCCGGGCATGAAGAAAGATATAGCCAAACATGTTGAGCAGTGTATGACATGTTTACAGGTGAAGATAGAACATCAACGTCCATATGGTAAGTTGCAGTCTTTAGAAATTCCGATCTGGGAATGGGATCACATTATTATGGATTTCATAACGAAATTACCAAGAACATCGAGAGGTTATGATGCCATATGGGTTATTGTGGATCGATTATCCAAGTCTGCTCACTTCCTACGAATGAAAGAATCATATTCAATAGATAAGTTGGAAAAACTGTATATTGATAAGGTAGTGACACGTCATGGTATTCCATTATCAATAATTTCTGACCGAGATGGTCGATTTACTTCTATGTTTTGGAAGAGTTTTCAAAGAGAGATGGGTTCAAAAATTAAGTTAAGTACAACTTATCATCCTCAAACGGATGGAGAAAGTGAATGAACTATCTAGACATTAGAAGATATGCTTAGAGCTTGTGTTATTGATTTTGGGGGATCATTGGATAATCATCTGGCTTTGGTAGAATTGCTTACAATAACATTTATCATTCAAGTATTCAAGCTGCACCTTTTGAGGTTTGTATGGACGAAAATGTTGAACACCTTTGTGTTGGAATGAGATAGGTGAAAAACAGTTAGATGGGCCTGAGATAGTACAACAAACAACTGATACAATTTGCCAAATCCGGGAATGAATAAAAGTGGCTCAAGATCGGCAAAAAAGTGCAGATAAACGTCGGAAACTGATTGAATTTCAAATTGGAGATAGAGTAATGTTAATGGTATCACCTTGGAAGGGGGTAGTACATTTTGGAATAAAGAAAAGTTGAGCCCAAGGTATATTGGATCCTTTCCTATCATTGAAAGAATTGGGGAGGTAACTTACAAACTAGAACTTCCATTGGAGTTAAGTGGTGTTCATAACACTTTTCATGTGTCAAATTTGAGGAAATGTTTAGCAAATCCAGAAGTAGCTGTGCCTCTACAAGAAATTCAGATTGATGAGAGATTATTTTTTGAGGAAACCTCTGAAGCCATTACTGACTTCAAGGTAAAGAAGTTGCGGAATAAAGAGATCAGGTTAGTAAAAGTTCAGTGGCGTTATCATAAAGGGCCGGACGCCACTTGGGAATCAGAGAAAAAGATGCGAATGAAATATCCTTATCTGTTTACTTAGTGGAATTCCAGGGAGAAATTCTTCTAAGAAGGGGATATTGTATTGTTCAGTTCTATTAACCAGTTGATCATGTATTAATATAATTTGGCAATGGGAGGTTCGGGGTTAGTATTTGGCGTAGAAAGGTTGGAGAGGAATCGATTTATGGTTCTTTCTTTATAATCATGTTTGAGTAAAGTAATTATATATCTATACTACATATATAAGCATTTAAGTCATTATCTTAATTACAAATCACAAAACACAAAGTACTACCATTTTATGCTTAGATTTCAAAAAACCCTTAATTACAAATTATAAAGCACAATGTACATGTTATTGATGCGTTACTTTAATTCCAATAGTTACCTTCTCCAGCAATCCCATGTGCGACAAAACCAATTTCGTAAGTTCTTACCTTTCTTTCTTCTATTCACATTCTTCTTCTTCCTTTTCCATGTCTCCCTTCGCCAAAACCAATTTAGTAAGGATCAGACCTCGCTTTCTTCCATTGCTGCTATATTTGCACAAATTGCCGATTTGATGTGTCAATTTCTACGCTCCAAGACGACCTCGTCTGTGCTTATAACCTGAAATTTGAAGTTTTGATTTCTCCATTTTCATTTCAAAACCCTAGAGATTTCATGGTCTTGATTACAGGGTTCTAGAGGTTCATCTCTATCTCTCATCTCTCAATCTATTTTTATTTCATAGCTGTTACTTTAGGTTTCTGGGTTAGATCAACAATTAGGTGTTTGTGAAAATGGGTTTCTTTTGTTTTCATTTTTGCCTGAATCTGCTACTTTAATTGACGTTATCGTTTTCACACTTGATGTTTTGATTATGTGGCTATCAGGGACCTTGATACGATTCGGGTTCTTGTTGATAGACTTCAAATGGATTGTATCCTACATCTCGGTAAACCTCAAAATTCTCCATCCATTTCCAATTTCTCCATCTTCAAGACATCCAGGTAAGGTTTTAATTTTAATTTCAGTTTAGGTTTTTGGTTTTGCTTTGAAAACTTCCAATTTTAATTTATAGTTCTCCTCCACCGGTGTGTTTGCCTTTTTTTTCTTTGGTTTGAATTTAGGTTTCACATTTCGATTTGCTTTTTTGTTTTTTCGGGTACAAATGAAAACTAAATGTGTTCTTCCTCCAAGATAGGTGTTGTGTTAGACTGTAACAGGTGTGTTTGTCATTGATCTCTTTTCAAACCCTAATCCTAAATCTCTCAATTCATTCAGTAAGCTTTGTTTTGTTGTTCTATGCAATCTCTCGTTCTAATTCTGATGCATTTACGCGATCTGCCTACCGATGAAAGGGCAAAATCGAAGGGCGATACAGAAAAAGTTGATGGCAAGTATGTTTTTGATTGTGTTTGATGGATTTTTTATGCAATAGATTTAGTATGGTTTGATCGATTAGGTTTTCCCCTAAATTGTCAATTTGATGATAGTTTCGTTTCTTACATGTGTGATTAGGTTTTCCCCTAAATTGTTGATTTGATGATAGTTTCGTTTCTTACATGTGTGATTAGGTTTTCCCCTAAATTGTTGATTTGATGATAGTTTCGCTTCTTACATGTGTGATGTTAGGGTCACTGTGAAGAAAGTTGCACCGAAGGGTAAGGCTGCTAAGGATCCGAACAAGCCTAAGAGACCCGCCCTTGCCTTCTTTGTTTTCATGTAAGAGCTTGTTTATTTTCCTTTTTGTTAAATTTAATTACACATATCTTTAAGTTGTGTTAATTTGTTGCATTTTTATTGAGTTGAAGGGAGGACTTCAGGAAGCAGTTCTTCTGAGACAATTTAATTCATTTGTGTGAGTTCTTTTTCTCTTTTTCCTGTAAATTGGTTATCAAGATTCAATGATGGGTTACAAAAGATGGGAACCGACATATTGATAGTAACTGTCAAAGAGCAMCAGTTAAAAAACCACCTACAACATAAGRCATTCCTATTCAAAATTTTCTAATTTAAAATCTCTTTCGCCTGCACCACTAAATATAGCAAAACCATGAATGTAAAGAATTGCATTAAATGAAATATTTTACCCATTTTGTTCATCAGCTTACCAATATCATTACTTTTTATATATAGAACAAGAATGAACAATGGTAAAATCTCTAACAGCAGGAGACCAAATGCAAACATGTTCTTCTTGTAGTTTGCAGCATGACCTGAAGTTTCCCATATTTGCATGTTGAACGTATTTGGTGTTATAACCTGCCAAAACAATATTAACATTCATATGTAAAGAAAAGATTAATCACTCATTAAACATGATTAAACATGAAGAAGATATAGATCACCTCCAGGTAACCTCTTTTACGATACTCTGTTCGTATGTGTGGACCAAAAATCTTACCCGGTAAGAGCGAGACAAGGACCAAGAGTCTTACCCGGTAAGTGAGGACGGCTACTCTTACCACGGTAAGCGCTTACTGGATAAATTATTGCATACGATACTGTTTTGGTGGACTAAAATCTTACCYGGTAAATAAATAGTAGTGTTAAATTTTATCGGTAAGCACTTACTGGGTTAGTGTTTGGTAAACGGCCCCTAAGACGATGATAAATTAGTTAATGCTGATGCAAACACGATGTAAAGTTGGAAGAAGATGATTAAATTAGCTAATTGGAAAGACATGAAATTCTATCTAGAAGAGATTATACCAATGGCCTTTTTCTCCCACCATATTTAGCGATTGGCAGCTTCAATCTTTTTCCAGAATATTCTGGCCTAAGGCATGCTATTTGAATTATAGCAAGGGTGTTTAAATTGCCCTTAAGTTTGACCAAATATATCGGTATATGCTATCGATTTGCTATTGCAAGATATAATTGATTTGTAACCTTTGACAACAATGGTTCTTGCTTCCATCCTATATGATAAATCAATTGATTATTTTGGACTCTCGGTTTAGTTGCAAAAGATGAACCAGTTGCAAAATATGCTTTAATCGAGGTGCATTATGGGTTTTGATTTCTCAGTTGTCGTTGTTACTTTCAGTCACTTGCCTTAGCACTCGATACAAATGTAAAGACATGTGTATTGTTCTTGAACCTGTGTACCATTTCTAGGTATGTTTTATACCTCCATTTCTATTTGCAATCCTCATCTTACAATTTTCTTAGTGTTATGTGTGTAGGATGGTGTAAAAGTTAATAGCGGAACAACTAGCAAGGTAAGCAAGAGTTGCATCTTTGTACTTCCGCTTGTAGCCTTAATTAGTTCTATAAATGCAACTTTTACTTTAAGTATTGCTAGAAAATTACAATTCTTTTGCCTATAACCATTACATAACATTGATTTTGAATTACATATATATAGTTGTTATCCTTTTGGTAATTTTATGTCTTTATTCATTAGATAACATTAATTTTATGGTGTGGACTAGAATTGGGATTCATTGGGATATATATATAGGGGACTATGATGTATAAGGTTTTTTGCACTATTTTCTACTAAAGATAACATAGCATGTGCTTTATCATTTTCCTTGAGATACTAAAGCTTTATTATGAAGTTCTTTTGCACAAATTTCAACTAAGGATATTAAAGCTTTATTATTTTTCCAATGTATTCACTAGATATCTATTTCTTCCTTTGTTATAATTATTTGGACAACATAATTGATTTTCACACTTCGTGCCATTGGTGAGACTTGAACCCCTGATCTTCAAGGGGTTACGTGTACTACTGGGCCAAAAGTAATGTAATAAGAGAGATAAGGGGTAAGCAAGATCTAGGAATAACGTTGGAAGTAGTAAAAGTGGCATAAAAATGCAGTTGAAAAGGAAGCCTTCAAATGATCACATTCTACTCTTTTCACTACACCATGGTATTGTTGTAGGCTTTACATTGAATTTCATTCCTGTTTAAATTTTGTATTGTTTGATTTTAGTTGTATTTTGCTTTCAATTTATAAACTTAATTTGATTCATTAAAGAAATCGATTTGTTCCATATGATCTTCTGTTCCGATGATTTGGTCGTGATATCGCAAAAGCGGATTTCGAGTTTGCGTGTTATCAACCGAGTGTTAAGTCTACTCTCGACGTCCCAAGTCCCAACTCAAAATCCTTAATTTTGACTTCAAGTTTAACGGATACTTGCCAATTTGATACAAAAATGAATGTGTTGATGTTGTTTTTGTGGGTTTAGGTTCAACCTGAAGAAGCTAACATATGATGAGAGGAAGCAGAAGCTTATTGAGAGGTTGAATGCTCTGAATGTGRAACCTGGTGGCGCAGATGATGAATGAAAACATGTTTGATTTTGAATTATTCAAAAAGAAAGTTGAAAACAGTTCAATTTTGCATGCTTTGATGAGTTTTTTAGAATGAGGGTGGAGGTACTTGGAGACATAGTGGATTATCATCAATATAATGTTGGAATTGCCTTTATAAGTTTCCGTTTCCATTTTCATTTCCATCTCCATTTCTGGGGATGATGCTGTCTTTTTTTGGTTTCAAGAAATTATCATCTGTTAAGTTTACAGTTTAGATTTAATATWAAAGAGTATGTTTGATGCATCTTTTATTTGTGGTTGTAATGTGASATTATATATCTAAAGGCCAAAAATCTTTTACTATTTTTCATAAAATAGGCATGATAGTATTTACGTATGAAAAAAATTATACCTGTTGAACCCATATGATCAATTAGGTAAAATAATTGTACGAGTTTGTTTGGTGGCAACGTAAAGGGAGGATTACAAACTGTTATCCATGCTCAAATTCTGGTACGAAACTCATGTCGTTGCTCTATACTCTTTGGATTTTAGGGGCCGTTTAACAAATGCTTACTCGGGTAAGCGTTTACCAAGTCATATTACCTCATTGGATGAATATGACAAATACCAAGAATCTTACCTGGTAAGAGCAAAGGCAAGGACCGAAAGTCTTACCCGATAAGTGATAGCAATAACTCTTACCACGGTTAGCACTTATTGGGTAAGTTATTACATACGATGTCGTTTTGGTAAACTAAAATCTTACTAGGTAAGTAAGCGATAACGTTGAATTTTACCGTTAAGCACTTATCGGGTAAGTGTTTAGGTAAACGGCCCCTTAGTTACGTCGTACGGTGTTTGCTCCAACCATATGTGTTTGATTAGTGCTCGTCATCTGGATATTGGGACTTGTCTCAATACCCCAGGTGATTTTGCTTTCAGGTGGAAGTCTCACGTTAATTAAGTGTACCTTTTGTGCGTTTATTTTTGTTAGAGTTGTTGTCCTCTTTCCAAAAAAGAAAGTCATGATACATATCATTTTTGGAGTAATCCTATTTATTTTACATTTTCTTTAACAAATTATATATATATATTACCTTACAAACCAGATTTATTAAAAATCATAAAAACAACTTTTAATGCATAAAGTACTATACATTTATGCACAAAGTCTTAAACGTCTTAAAAACAACTCATAATGCATTAAGTACTATTACTTTATGCATTCAATCTTAAAATCTCTTAATATACAATTAAAATAACATATAATACAAGTTATCAATGCACATTAATTTTTTTTCCATGTTCCCAAGATACTTTTAACACATTCACTCATGTCTTCATCCTCTCACACCTCTCTGTCTTTTTCCCATCCCCAATGTGAGATTCAAACTGATATTCACCATGAGTTATTAAAAGTTCTATCATTCATCTCCCATTCAGTTGCTCTAGAACTCTCAGTTTCGATCTCGTTCTCTTGATTCTTTGCTCTTGGTGTAGATCGAACACATTTATGGAGTCGTTTAAATATGTTGGATTTTAAATTGCCATATAATTTATTTCATCGATAGACTATAGTTGGAATCATAACTCTTATTTATTCAAATTGTATTAATATGTAAAAACCAAGTGTAACTTATATCAACGTTAAATTTTCTATAATAAAACCAGTGAAACTTCAAAATCGTTAAAATTCACGATTCCCGCCGCATTGCGCGGGTACACAACTAGTATATATATATATATATATATATGTGTGTGTGTGTATGTGTGTGGATTATTTTATTGATGGAAAAAGTTGCATGGTAAGCACCTTAGAGGCAACCACTTGCTATAAATAGAAAGTGCATGCGAATGGGGAAGAGTTAACTGATTTTGATGTCAAAAAGTTTTCTTTGGAGTAGATTGGAAGATCATAGAGTAGAAGTTGTTTTCAAAGCTGATTTTAAGGCGAAGGTGAGTTTTATGTGGATTTGGATATCTGATTGTTTTGATACCTTTGTATAACTAGATATAAATGCTAGTATATGTGTTCAAAAAAGATTGAAATTGTATTATTATTGTGTTATATCGTTTGTTTACAGTTCAAAAACAGAACTCATCAGACAAAGCAGTGTCCAGATGAGATCTCTCATTTGACAAAGCAGTGTCCGGATGAGACCTCTCATCGGACAAAGTAGTGTCCGGACGAGACCCTTCATCGGCTGAAGCGTTGTCCGGATACGTGTCTGTTAGATCTGAAAATCTGTATTAATTGTATTCGTCTTGAAAGTTAAATATTGTCTATAATTGTAAAAGTCATCGTGTTTGACTTTTCTTATAGGAGTTTGACTTTGACTTTTGTTTAATAGTTTGACCATATAAATAGGAGTGTCCTTTGTAATTAGATGAAAGAGAGCTCATTTGTAAGATTCTATACGTAATAAGAGGTTTGACCAGAGCTTAGATGGATTGACTTTTCCTCTCAACTATCTTATGTTCTTGAATGTTCATATCTGCGATTCTGCCATTGTTATGAGGATTGAAGTTTGATCAGTGAATTGTGGGTCACACAGTGTCTCACCGGCTAAAGCATTGACCGGATATGTGACTCACCGGCCAAAGCGTTGACCGAATACATGCCTTTACCGGACAAAATATTATCCAGATATGTATCCTTACAGATTAAAGTGTTGACCGAACAAGAGAAAGCATTGGGCAAAATAATATCCGGACATGACCGTATAATCTTCTCACCTGACATAGTATTGTTCGGACAAGACTATGAATTTCATAAATAGTCTTGTAACCATGATAGATGAAATGGCGGTGTAACCGCGATAGATGAAATGACGGTGTAACCGCGATAGAGGAAATGGCGGTGTAATGAAAAGATGAAATGTTATATTAAGATCCAGGTTTGATATATCTTGGATTTTGAAATATGTTATGCTTTGTATAAGGAAAATATAGTCACTAGACCTTTTGGTCTAATGCTAAATTATTGGACTAATCTGTTTTGCAGGTCGCCCATCATCTCAAGATAAAGGCAAGAAAAAAATGTAAAGAAGTGTTATTTAGACGAAAATGTTGTAATTGATAAAGTTTTTGTTAATCCATACTTTCTTTTGTCATGGAAAAATAACTTTTGAAATGTTCTACGACTATTATGTTGATGTATGAGTATATTATGTGAATTTATATCGTTATTAGCATAGTAGGTTGTGTCAGTTCATGTTTGCATCTCACATATTTTCAAGCTTTTGCTTTTATGGGTTACCAAATATTCATACGCGAACAAAATCACAACATCATATATAATTGCTTAATCAAATGTTTTCGGTTGTCCATGTTTCTTATCTAAAAAAAGTATGACAAGTTAAAAGACTTGTGTATGAGAATCAAGGTTAAATTACTCCTTCTAAATCTATAAGATACTAAATATAATTCTTTATAAATAATAGATTTAGTAATAAATATATAATATATTTGATATATGGGGACGGGGAGGGTTAAGGATAACGCTACTCGACCCCGACCTTAGCCCCAACCATTGTTTTTAATTTTTGGGGATTCATATCCCCATTCCTGATCCCTCGTTCTGGAAGGTGGTGGGCGGTGAGTATAATCCAAAATAGGCTACAACAACTGACAAATCTTGCAAGTATACATGGCTCACTAGTATCGTCCAAAACAAGTAATAATGGTAAGTAATTACCGAATATCGTTTCACAAAGACAATTAAAATCAAAGAGTGAGAAAGTCAACTTTAAAAGAGGATTTCATAGGGTGAATTAGAAGCAAATGGTTTGGTGGGATTCTTTAAAAACTTCAAAAATATAAAAGTAATAAAAGAAAGCATAGGTGTACGATCTAATTGAGATTTCAACGCAAGTGCAACAAACCTTGCTACAACAACTTTAAGGTTGTTGCAACCATAGTTCTCAATATCAAACTATTGGATTGTATGACGTTTTTGTGAAATGCACTCAAACATTTGCTAACAGTACCCTTATTGTATCAATAATGAGTATAAATCTGAGCTCGGTACTAGACTTATCCTTCTCTCCATATAGGTTATCTTCTTTTCTAAAACTTAAAACTATCACCAAATATTTCCATATTCAGTGATCAAACTGTTTTAAATGGATTGTTCAATGTTTTTTTCTATCACTGAATCTTTTAAGTAAGTATATCTCTAAGGTATATTTACTTGTCTTTTCTTAAAACAAAACCATCACTGACTCTTTTCTTACTCAGTGATCAAAATGTTTTAAAAGTGAAATTCCTCAGTGATTATCTTTATCACTGAACCTTTCAAACTTATATCTAATTTCTAAATATATATTATCTTCTTAAAACTATCACTGAATCTTTCTTATTCAGTGATCCGTTTGTTTTAAAAGACTTAAAACTTTTCACTGCATTCTTTTCTTATCCAGTGATTTTTTAAAAGAAAATGATAATGAACGGTCATATTCCTTATGACGTCATTAGTCTTTTTATTTGAATGGATATTGAGACGCGCGTGTCCTTCTAACACATGCGACCAATTTGTATCCATCCAATCAAGGATGAGGACGTGCAACGCCTTTCATCATATGCACATCTTTTCAAGAGTCGTTTTTCCCTCTCTCCTCTTTCTCTCTCATCCTACCTATAAATACATGAGATACCCTCTCATATTTTTATTTACACTTACAAAAACTCTCAAAGAACTTTTTCTCTCAAGAATTTCTGCAAGCAAGAACCGTCAAGAACTTCAAACCTTCAACCGTTTCTACCTTCTTTCCAATCAAAAGATTGATATATTTTTTTATATTTGAACTGTTCTTCTCCTTCAGGAAACTTTTTGACCATTTAAGAACTCCTTCTCTTAAATACGAACAAATATATTAATGAATAATTCTAATACTTGATCTTAATCTCTGTTTGAAAATACTAAATCTACTTAAAAACCTCGAATATCATTCTGGACTTTTCAAAAAAAGTTTTTCTTTCAAAACTTAAACAAAGAGTACCCTTCTAACAAACTCTTGTATATTCTTCTATTTTATCTTTCTTATAAACAGAAATGGCAGCCAAGAATGTTAACTTTGCCATTGATGAAGTGTCATTCAAACCGAATAATCATGTTGGACTCTTGAATATTTCTGCCAACAAACCCCATTTCTTGGATGCACTCAACTTCTTGAAGAACTTCGTGTTTGGCCACACTCTATCCTTTGAACCAGCAATGGTCAAAGAATTCCTTCAGCAGTTCTGGTTCACTGCTAAAGTGAAACAAGAGAATGGCAAATCTGGCAACCAAGTAGAAACAATCTCCTTCACCTTCAACAGGATGACCGTTAGCTTTGGGATCCGCACTCTGAAGAATGCTCTCCACACTCTGAAGAATGCTCTCCACATACCAAAGACGAATCCCTATGCTAGTAAATCATCCACTGAAGATATCATCAAATGTCTTGATGATATTGGATACAATTGGCTATCAAAGAAGGACACCAACGAGCATTTCAAGTCGCCATCCAAATTTGAAAAGAACCACATGTCCGCGGTAGGGTAGTATGTGTCATCCCACTTAATTCAATGCATGGGAGGCAAGACAGGTGGCTAGTACAAGGCCCCATGAGTCGTTCTCAACATTGGCTTTTTCGTCATACGCCAACTGAAGATCAACTTTGTAGAGTTGATTTTTAAAGATTTAGTGCTGAAGCTGAACAAGCGCCAACATAAGAAGGTGGTACCATAGACCAGGTTCCTGTGCATGGTGTTTGCCAAAATCTTTGGCAACAAGTACCCTACAGAAGGTAACATGCCCATCTGCAAGCTTGGGTCTCAAATCTTGGACCAAAAGTCTAAACCTAAAGATGTTGGCCTTTTTGCACCTATACTCGCAATCGCTAACGGTACTCATTCCTTACCTTCTACTTCTACTTCTTCTCTCTTCCAGGTGGTCATGACTGAGGCAAACCCCCTAGTCTATTCCAACCACCACATCTATATCCTCTAAGAGGACCCCCTCTCAAGCCAATCTTGGTTCTTCATTGAGGGCCAAGAAAGACATAAAGGGGCCAACCAAGTCGCTGAATGTTACCTCTCAACAGGTTTAAGTCATTGAAACATGCCTTATCCCCAAGGCCCTCTCTTTGATACCCCCACCTAGTTCTTCAGTGATCTCTATAGACACTGTCGTACATGTGGCTAGTCACTCGGCCGCCTCAGTGATCCAAATCACTGAAGGTGAGCATATCAGCATCGCCACTGCTAAACACTCATGACCTCTCTCAGCCGTTCCTTTTTCTCCTTATTCATTGGTCTCGACACGTGCTAGTGACTCACCAGTGGTTGTCCCCATTGATGATGAAGCACCCACCACAGGACCTGAGGTGGCTCTTCTCGAGGTGCCTCAGGGGTCGTTTCTTAAATACTTACCCGGTAAGTGTGGATTGGGTAACCTTTCTCACTTGATGCACATGTCAAGAGCTGAAAATCTTACCCGGTAAGAGCGATGATAGGGATAGAGAGTCTTACCCGGTAAGTGATGGGGAAGACTCTTACCCGGGTAAGCGTTTATCGGGTAAATTGTTGCATACGATACCGTTTTAATATACTATAATCTTATCTGGTAAAATAGATTATAGCGTTTACCGGGTAAATTGTTGCATACGATATCGGGTAAATTGTTGCCCCTCAGTCACAGGACGCCTATCCTCTCGAAGGCGATTTTGAGACAACCAACGTTAATCCTTTGGATGACGCTGATGACCCTTCAGATATTCCATCTCCTTACCCTTTCGTTTCTTCCAACTTAGAGCCTGTAGATGCTCGATTTTTCTCTTCCTTTCCAGGTCCTTCTGCTACGGAGCCCACAACCATGGAGACAGATGTCTATGACATGGCTGAGAATGTAAAGCTCCTCCTCCCTGCCGTCGTAACTGTCTTGGACAAAATGGACCAAGTCCACCAAGACATGCCCATCAAGGAAGACCTCACCAATGACCTCTCTGTTGTAAAAGCTAAGGTTTGTAAGGTGAAGGAGCTGCTGAAGATGGTACAAGTCGAAGTCTGCACCAACACTGAGACTATCAACAATTTAAATAACAAGGCCGATGAAAGGAAAGTACAGCATGCAAGGCATGGAGAGCTTCTTGAACAGATTCTAACGCTTCTTCAACATCTAGCCTTGGTCCCTGAACCTTTGTTCACCAATGTTGATCGCTAATACCTGGATCGGGTGGTTGAGTCTAATCTCTTACAAGCCGAGGCGCTTTTAAACCTCGAGCTTCGCACAGAAGACCTTTTGCAGCGTCTTAATGATCTCGTCTCTTCAATTGATGATGACAAAGAGGGGTAGAAAGACCTGCATAAGGAAACTGTTGAGGAACCTTAAGCTGAAGCTGGAGTTGTCTGACAAGCCGTGATCACTCATCCTGAGGATGACATCACATTCGACGAGGAGGAAGCTGAGGATGATGATGATACCATTATAGCGCCTGTTATTGACGAAGACCTTCCTATCACCTATGCTAGTAAATGATGGTGATGAGAATAGTGAAGAGGAAGATGATGATGATGATGAAGACCTTCCTATCTCATGCTGGATGTGACCTTGGTGATGATGATGATGAAGACGACGACGATGACACCATACAATATCACACAAGACCAACACTAGCGCAGAAAGGCGTCTCCCTTAGGGAATCTTCATCTTAGGGGGAGAAATCAAAAGGGAACCAACATACGTCAAGCAAAAACAAAGGGTGTGGAATGAGAATCCCAAATCTTCAAATCAGATACAATTCAATCAAGAACAGAAATTGAATATAGAGAGAATTTTCACCAAAGGATTTGTATTCAAATTCTTGAAGATTACAAAAATGATTACAACTACTTTCGCTTACAAAGAGAAAAACTATTTATACCTTGAAAGCTTTAAAAAAAATAACAATTTGGAGAAACAACTTGAATACAGCATTAAGCGCAGCTTAAACCCTGATTCAAGCTCGAGACAAAGTAAACTTTGATATGCTAAATCCCAAAATTCATCTTGCACCTCCTTAGAGAATTCTGATATTGCAATTTCTCGTTTAGCAACTCAAGAGCACTTATCAACAAATACCTTTCCCTTAGACTCAACTTATCATGACTTGTTGCTTTATCATCAGAAGCCTTTTTCCGTTCAAGTCCCTTTCTCAGTATCTTTATGGTACCGTCACAGTACTTGTTCAGTTCACTGAACCTCAGGAATCTTTTAGATCTATCAGCATTCTCTTAGATGACACCAAGTTCTGGATCTTCAAGTATAAGGAATAATGGGTAGCCTTCAATGTTTTCAAGTTCTTGGTTTTGTCTCTTCAGGTTCACAATCATCTGATTGCTTTCAAACCCCATCTGAACATCGATAACTTAAGATAACTTGACGTGACATTTAAGATAGCGCTTTATTGCTTCAACACATAAGACCACTGCTTCCTTTCTAACTGTTTGATCTCGAATATCGTGATAGAGATGCTCTAAATCTTTTAGGAAAAGATTCGGGAAGTCAGCTTCACTGAAAGTCCAAACATGATCGTCTTGTCTCATCACAGAGAACACTGGGTACCAGACTCTGACGAGTTTACTGGCTTCAATATTCTTGATAGTAAGAACCCGATGTTTGGTTCGTACTTGGCTGATCGGTAGGCATTTGGCTTTGAGAAAATGTTTACATTAAATGCGATACTCACGAATTTCCTTGTGAATATCAAGGATCTTGTCGCCACTTAATGCTTTACGATGACAAACGAAGACACCAAAATAAATGTCTTCAAGAAAAGGTTCTTTGATCCTTGCTCTATCGAACCCTGGAACATTAACTCGTATTGCAAATGGTACATAATATTTCATGAAAATCTCTGTTGGATCTTGTACCGCCTGTGAAGTATCTGAAACGCCATGAGAATCTGCAGGAGGTTGTTCAGAAGCTTGTTGATGTTCAGACTGAATAGGGAATATTGGATCATCTTCATCGATATCTGCTTGAAAGTCAAAGAACATGTTGTCTGAATCATCAATTATGTCAATATTGGCTCCATAGTCCTGAACTCCACCCAATTCTCTAGAAAACACTTCATTGAAACCCACATTAGCTGGTAGATCGAGTAGCAACCTTGTTTCTACCATGGAGACCGTCGGCTTTGCAACCATTGGCTCAATCAATGGATCTATAGCTTCAATCACCTCTTGGCCTGTAGTCCGTTCACTCAAACCAGCTTGAACCGGGCTTTGATCTCTTTGCTCCTCAGAGTTACTCTCTCCAAAAATACCTACACCACCCTTTGAGGACCCAACCAACCTCTATTTCTTGTTCTCCTCCTCATGGTGATTAGGATCATCCTGATCATCATGCCTTCGTTTGAGAGAGGTGGCTTGAGAACGACATGAATTTTCCAAGGCTGATACCCGTTTAGAGAGGATATCAATGGAATTTTTCATATTGAATAAGGCTTCGGTATTTGAAGCAATTGTAGAACTAAGCTTTGAAAAGTTAGAAACTATAATGCTCTAGAAAGAATTAAACTATGTGGCTTTAACAGTTGGGTTTCTTCAATGGAATGACATAAAAGTCCAACCAGATCTGCATCTGCCGAATCTGAAGATTGAGTAGAAATAAACTTAGCATAAAAAAGCGATTTGAGCTCATCCACCGATAAATCCAACTCCCTTAGAGGTTCAGGGGCAGGCAGTTGCGGCGGTGCAGAAACTTCTTCAACCATTGTTCCCTTCCCTTTCAGCAACCTTTTCAAGACAATTATTTCTTCAGTGAAGGCATCCTGAACAGTCTTTAGGGCGCCGTCCAAATACTCCCTTGACACAAAGTCGGGTAAACTAACACCTGGATCACTTAGATTACCAGCTGAAACCGTAGTTGAATAAACTGTTGTGCCTAGGTTCAGTGTTGATAGAATGGTAGCACTAGTAGGACTTTCAACCGGTCCTTGTGGAAAGTCAAAGGACTCCACTCTGGTCATTCTGGCTTGTTCACAAAAAACTGCAGTTTGAGTAACAGATGCTCTTGACTCCTGTGTACCTAAAATATATATTGGCTCCAGAATCGATGTGCACACAATAAAAGTCATAGACAGGGGAAGTTGTCTACTAGATTCAATATCTACATTATCCGAAAGAGAAGTAGATAGACGTTGTGCTTCATCCCCATGAGAAAGTGAAACTATTGTCTGTTGAGAAGCAATAGAGTGGGTAGGTGGGGTGTGCAATTGCATAGCTGGGCTAGCTATGTCTTCTTCAATACCAACATTCAACGAATGAATGTTGATAGTAGATGTGGTTGCCCAGCTATGTGTTTTAGTTAGGATAGGAACTTCATTTACTTTTTCTGTTCTTCTGACACCCTCACCATTTTCCTCTGCATCCCTTTCACTCAACCTCTATGCATTTTCAACTATAATTCCCTCGTCCATCCTTATACCATCCAATAATTAATCTATTTCTCCAAAATTGCCATAATCGTCAGTAAAGTCAATATCGAAGGAAAGATCTTGAAGACTTGGACAATTTTGTTGAGTTTGATTTGCTTCAAAGAGTTGATCATCATCATCATTAATATCATCATCAGACTGAGTAGCCGATTTTGATATTGTAGCTTCTGAGCTTGAAGAAGCTGAGGAAGTACTATCAGTAGAAGCGTATCACTGATCAGAGTCTCCCCTATCCAAACCCCTCTCATTTTCATTTTTTCTCAACCAAGCATCTTGTTCAGGTACCCATTGTACCTGAATGCACTCTCCTAAATCTAGACCCTCTCTCTCATCTGAGACATGGGGTGATTCCGGGGTAAGTTGAACCGGTTCTGGTTGAACTATATGATCTGTCACTCGCCTATACTCTATAACACACTGTGCACTATGATCAGCGTAGGCTATTAACTCAGCTGGAATGTTCATTATAGAATCCAGATCTTCAACTTCAATGTGCGGCCGTATGCATTGATCTCGAAATCTGGACCAAATTGGCTGTTTAGTCTGGCCGAAATATCCTTGTTGGGTCACATCATTGCTCTCATGATTAGCTGAAGAAACCTTTGAAATGGTACGAATTTCCTTGCTGCACATTGTTGTTTAGGATCATAATATTCAAACAATTTTGTGTTTTTGATTGATTAATTGTAAATTTTTAGAAGATTTTTGAAGTTTTGTTCATTCCCAGATGATTAAGATGTGTGTATATGTATATCCGGCCATTGCATAGTTATAAGTTGACCTTATCCGGTCATTGATGTTTTACATATTGATCATATACAGTCATTGAGTGTTTGCATGATTAAACATAATCGGCTGTTAAAGGTTGTCCGTATTCGGCTGATTAATGTTGTGTATATTTGACCGTACTTGACTGTTGCATGTGTTACAATTTGTCCGTATTTGATCATTACATGTCTACAATCTGTCTGTATTCGATCATTGCATGTTTTACAATCTGTACAAATTTGGTCGTTGCATGTTTTACAAAGTGAACGTATTCGGCCATTGCATTTGTTAGGACCTGTAAATTCAGATTTGGTATTTGATCTCTTACTCTGGATGATCTTTAGAACGATTACAGTGCAGCGGAAACAATGATAAGAACACAGCAGAGTAATTAATCAAGAACACACAGTTTGATATGAAGAAGATGAACGCAATAGAATAACTTCAAAGGTTTTTCAATTGATTGAAAATAAGACGATTACAATTCGAAAGCACACTGAATTACAAAGACCTAAGCTGCTATATATACTAGTTCCTAACGACCTTTCTGACATGACCTAGACGTGTGAAATCATCCAAGCCGTCCAAATAAAGTCGATTAAAGACCTAGTCACGTGAGAAGCACGTGTAGCTAACAACCTTTGAAAAACAGCAGAACAGGATCTTCACAGAAGACGAATCCGCAGACCCTCTGTRAGCCAYCTCAGAGGCTCTGCTGTAGAAGACTTGTAGGTTCTTATTGCCAGAGGACCATTTTCCAGAACCTCTGTGAGAGACAACATAGGTTCTGTCATTCTTGACTTGCACGATCAACCAGCTTCTGTTGCTGGTCCTCTGGTGTCTTCTGTGGAAGAAACCCTTCTGTCAACACTTGCAGAAATACTTTTTCATACTTTTACATTAAGTAAATATAAGAGCTAACAATCTCCCCCTAAGTATGAAAAAGTAAAAATGGACAAATAAATGCAAGAAATGACTAATTGTAAGAATTACAAGAGGAGATAAAACTCATCCTCTGAAAAGAATTACATAAAATTGAAAGAATTACAAAATTATTGCACAGGCCTATCTATTACAGATGATTAGTCCACAGCAGAGTCTGGATARTCGTCTACGGTAAACTGCAGATCTGACTTGATGGTTCTGTAGACCTTGAATATCCATTCCCTGAAGGAGACTTGAACTTTAATCACTTCCAGAATACCAGACACTTCATCCACCCTTAGATGCCCTCTTTGAACTTCTGCAGCCACTTGGTTGAACACCCACTTAAGAGTCTCTGTCGCATACTTGTTCGCCTATGTGGGATCAAAGAACCTTAGATTGTCATCCTTGTCCAAGAACACAAACCCAAAGATGGGATTTTGGACAATAGTGTTGGGATGACATCTAAGTAGCCAACTTGGCCTATTCTTCGGAGGGGAAATCTTCAATTCTGTTTGGGCCAACCTCATCGCKATATCAAAGTCCTTCTGGCTGTAGTATTTCACTTGAGCGTGCATAACTTCGATTAGCCTTCTAAGAAATATAGAATAGCTTGACCACCTCTCCATGTATTTGTTAAGAATTTTGTGCAGGAAGATCAAGTCAAATACACAGAGGTTATGGAGGTCAGCATCTGTGAACCTGTATAGGTTGCCGTCGTCCCTCTTCACCACATATTGAGCATAGAGCATGGTCTTTTTCAGCATCGTTCTTGGAGATATTGTTTCAAGAGACGTTATCACGTTCTTTGAGAAGACCTGCTCGCGTGGCTTTGTAAGCTTTGAGAAGTGAAACTTCACAGCTGCAGAGGGTATACCTATAAGCTTTGGATCGTAAGGGGGATCTGTGTCTACGGCAGAATAGCACCACCGCAGAATCTCCTCCACAGTGGTTACAGGTTCTGTGCGCACCTTCTGCATAGGGATTTTGCTCATCGAATCAAATATCTCATATACCCTTCCCACTGTGGTGGATTCTGGTACTCTGGTTTCTTCTTCTTCTAGAATTGGCCTCTGGGTGGACCCCTCTGCTAGGATAGGTTTGACGGTTCCTAGCAGAGCGTCGAACGTACCCATGGACGTTTCCTCCTTCGCCATTTTGGAGGATGAGCCTTCTCCAGCTCTGGGGATAGGGGCTCTGCCCTTTCTTGCTTGAGCCTCTGCCAAAGAAGCCTTTAACGCTTGAACGAGCTCTGGGTCATCGTACTCTTCTTCGTTTATCTGCTCTGGCGTTTCAGAGCTCGACCCCCTCTGTGGCGACTCCTCTACAGCTTTGCCCTTGTCTTTCCCCTTAGGCTCTGGTGCTTTGTCTTTTGAGAACAGGGCTGCTGCAGAGTCCACTATCTTCAGTGATTTGGCAGAGGTCTGCTTTTTTGGCTCTTCAGCTTTCTTCTGCGTCTTCTTCTCCCCCTTATGACGATCATGGTCATCACCTCCTTGATCGTCATGGATTTTGGTGGCTTCTGCCTTGCAAGAGATAAGGGGAGCCTTCTTCAATCGCCTTAAGATTTTGGTAGCCGCCTTCTCCATTTTCTCGATCACCAGCTCTGCGTGTACAGAAGCATTGTTTATGTCGATCTTTGAGGCCCACTTCATTTTAGAGAGACTTCGATAGATTTCGCTTCTGAAGGAGTCACCCTCTTTGACGAGCTTTGAAGTGCAGTTTCTAATCGATTGGTTGGAAGCTCGGGCTTCTTTGAGAAGTTGATCTGTATACTTGATACTTGCGCACGAGCTCTCCTAAGGCTTCAACCATTGCATCTAGCTCTCTGCGAGTGGCTAGATGGTTGATGTTTGTCCTGGAGGATTTGGTGTCGATGCCGTAGGTGACCGCAGAGGAGAACATCTACTTGATCTCATCCTTGAATGTGGAGTAGTCTGTTTGCGCCACTGCAGATATGAAATCAGCAGTAAACTAGGCGGCCACCTCTGATAGATCTGTCTTCAGCTTCTGGATTGAAGAGGGGTTGAGTGACAGAGAGCTAAAGGCTTCTACGAGATCGTCTTTATGAAGTACAGAGCTCTGAAGGGTTGAAAGTGTTGCCTTGAGTTCTGTCGTTGTAGATGTCAACTCCTTCAGAGCCTCTGTTATTGGAACAAGGGCCTCTGTCGACGATTGAGAGGTGAACAAGCTTTTCAACTCGTCCAACCTCTGGAATACCACTGTGGCGAAGGTTTGTAACTCCCCCTTTGTCACATAGGTATCCTGGGAACCTAGATCACCAACACATAGTGACCTAGTAGCCTTGGAGTGTGAGGCGCCCTCAGCGACTGGTTTTTCGAAGTCAGTTCGGGGACTTCCACCGGATCCTCGGACTTCTCCAAGAGGAGAGCCTACCAGTGTTCTGTCGATATCGTGCCTTGTAGGTTCAGAGCCTAACACGGCAGAGGGATTGAGTGTGGACTTTGGGCGTTCTAGACCCTCAGTCTCTGTGACTCTCACATATGCCTCTGAAGCATATTTTGGTTGGTCACTCAAGTGTGGAGAGGCAACAGATGCCTCTTTGGGTTGTGACGAGTCCTTGGGCGATTGGACTCTTGTTTTAAAACCACCATCCTTTTGAGAGGATGTTGGAGTAAGTTGTGGTTCCCCGGGAGTGCATTCGACAGAGGATAGAAGAATGTCCTCTGCGAGGTTAGCTTGGGTTGGGCTCATCGTGTGCACGCCTTTTTCAATAGGGGATCCCTCTAGAACAGGGTCCCTAGAAACGTGGGTAGCACTGGGAGGAGGGCTAGGATGTGTACCTTGGGTATCTTTTTCTCCCTCTCCTAACTCCAACTCTTCTTCTTCTTCRYYGTCTAAGACGACCTCTGTCCCCAAATCAGCTACTTCCGTAGGCGCTTTAAACTCCTGTTGAATTTGGAAGATAACGTCTTGAATATGCTCTATTGGGGACTCCTCGTGAACCACTTTGCGCAACCTTCTGCGCTTTGGAGTAGCCTCTGCAGGGCTTTCTTGTACCACAACCTCTGTGACCACAACCTCTGCAGGTTGGGCCTTCTTCGATTTCTTTTTCTTTTGTTTTTGCAGAGGACTACTTGGACCCTCTTTTTCTGCGGGTCTCTTCTTCCCTTCCTTTTTCACAGAGGAATCAACACCCCTCTGTGTCTTCTTTGCCTTCTTAGGTGGGGGACTTGCTACTCTAGGCCTTTCCTCACTCACCTTTCTAGCCTCTGTTGGCTCCTCCATTCTTCCCTCTACTCTCATTTTTTGTACACTCTCTCCTAAGGGGATTCCTATGCGTGGAGGGGTTTCAAGGACAGGCTCTGGCCTCCTGAATCCACGTCTGTATGATTTCCTATCTTCATGACTAAGGTATTTGAGCATGGCTTTAGATAGAGGTCTGGGGCTTCTGTACCCTAGCTCATGCTCTGTCGGATGGAACTCCTTAAAAGGATACAGTCTGGCGTTAGGCTCGGAAGAGGGCAGCTTCTCTGCGATCAATTCCCCAAACACTAGGCCAAAGAACCTCTGTAGAATTAGGTTTGGATGGTTGAGGTCTTCTTTGGCCTTCTTCTGCGCCTTCACTTTCGACTTCTCACCCCTCTGTGTCACGCACTTTTTCTTGATTAGTCCAACCATGTCTTCAAAGATAAGCTATGCGTAGTCGAGGGGCAGGTTGAAATAAATTCCATAAACAATTGAAAGCATTGCGTGAGAGGTCTGGTCATGGTTGCCGACCTTCCCTGTTAGACAGCAATTCACAATGGAGAACAAGGTATTCCAGATTGGAGGAAGTCCTTTGTGTTTGAATTGTGTCCTTTTAACGATTTGGGTCTTGGCAGCATATGAATGAAATTCAAGAAATTGAATTAATTCATCATCTGTTGGGGTTGGGGCGAAAGCGTCCAAATTAAGAGTTTCCAAAGAGGGTAGATGCAGGGCTGTTCGAAGTTTGCAACATTCAGTTCCATAGGTACCAAGGATTTGTTGATTGGGTGAGAAGCATAACCAACGATGCTTAAACCAGTGTTGTCCAAGGTAGTTATGCAAGATCTTAACAAAAATTGGGTGATATATGACTCAGGTGTAGGTTTGGTGGCTGAAAGTGCGTAATATAGGGGATGGTTTCGGAGGATTTCTAGAAGGGGGAAGGTGAATTCAGGGAAACCTGTTGAAGATGGAATGAAGTAGTAATTATTTGTTTTCTTTACGAGGATGACTTTCTCATATCGATTCTGGACAAAAGATAGAGCGTGAGACGTTAAAGCTTGGGCTTGAGTTACTTCGTTGTCGCTTGAGACGTTAACCGATTGAGCTGAGGCTGAGGAAGACGACATATTTGCAGGTTTTAGTAAAGCTTGAGAAATTGCAGGTTCGTTGGAGAAGAAAGGTATTGTAAAGGTTTACGTTTTGGGGGGAAGGGGTATTTATAGTGAGGGATTTTTGAACTGAACCGTTTAATGGGAGAAATAACGTGATGAGTGGCTATAGGGTGTGACGAATCAAAAATATGACACGCGGTGTTGGGAAGACGCACAATTGATGACGTGCATCCCCGATTCTGACACGCGCGTGATTAGCTTTAACCCTTATCCACAGAACCACGCGCACCATATCAATAGACAAGAACTATTAAGAAAGTTCTACCAGAGGCCTAAGGGTAACAGAGCCTCTGTGATATGTGNTATGATTTCCTATCTTCATGACTAAGGTATTTGAGCATGGCTTTAGAAAGTGGTCTGGGGCTTCTGTACCCTAGCTCATGCTCTGTCGGATGGAACTCCTTAAATGGATACAGTCTTGCGTTAGGCTCGGTAGAGGGCAGCTTCTCTGCAATCAGCTCCCCAAAGACTAGGCCAAAGAATCTCTGTAGAACTAGGTTTGGATGGTCTAGGTCTTCATTGGCCTTCTTCTGCGCCTTAACCTTGGACTTTTCACCCCTCTGTGTCGCGCATTTCTTCTTGAATAGTCCAACCATATCCTCGAATATAAGTGGTGCGTAATCGAGAGGCAGGTTGAAATAAATTCCGTAGACAATTGAGAGCATTGCGTGAGAGGTTTGATCATGACTGCCAACCTTCCCTATTAGACAGCAGTTTATTATGGAGAATAGGGTGTTCCAGATTGGGGGAAGGCCTTTTCGTTTGAATTGAGTCCTTTTGGTAATTTTGGTCTTGGCGGCATAGGAATGAAATTCGAGAAACTCAATTAGCTCGGAGTCTGTTGGGGTTGGGGCGAAAGCATCCAAATTTAGAGATTCCAGAGAGGGTAGGTGCAGGGCAGTTCGAAGAGTATTAACATTGAGTTCCATTGGCACCAAGGATTTGTTGATTGGGTGAGAGGTGTAACCAACTATGCTCAAACCAGTGTTGTCCAAGGTTGTAATGTATGAGCTTAGGAGGAATTGGGTGATATATGACTCAGGCGTAGGTTTGGTGGCTGAAAGGGCGTAAAATAGGGGATGGTTTCGAAGAATTTCTAGGAGGGGGAAGGTGAACTTAGGGAAACCTGTTGAAGAAGGAACAAAATAATAATTGTTTGGTTTCTTCACAAGAACGACTTTTTCGTATCGATTCTGGACAAATGATAAGGCGTGAGATGTTAAAGCTTGGGCTTGAGTGACTTCATTGTTGCTTGAAACGTTAACCGATTGAGCTGAGGCTGAGGAAGACGATGTGTTTGCAGGTTTAAGTGAAGCTTGAGAAAAATGCAGGTTCGCCGGAGAAGAAGAGTATAGTAAAGGTTTACGTTTAGGGGGGAAGGGGTATTTATAGTGAGGGATTTGAACTGAACCATTTGTTGGGAGAAATAACGTGATGAGTGGCTATAGGGTGTGACGAATCAAAACTATGACACGTTGTGTTGGGAAGACGCGCGATTGATGACGAATCAAAACTATTAAGAGAGTTCTGGTAGAGGCCTAAGGGTAACAGAGCCTCTGTGATATGTGTTGGGTCTTAAAAAATGTTACACCTTTATTTACCCAAACGGTTTGAAAATCCTCARAGAGATGAGTACTTGCTCAGTTCAAACCCACAGAGCCTCTGATAGAAGCGTCAGAGGTTCTGACGAATTGACCTCTGAGAACAAGATACTTCAAAAGTTTTGGCAC
>NW_020201309.1:4804-9614 GCF_001531365.2 Cynara cardunculus var. scolymus | reverse complement strand
TTAATTTTGAGCTCTCTGTCAAGAACATCTTGGTGCAAAAATTCTCTTTCTTTTTGGAAGAATTCTTTAACAGAAGTAATATTGCATTTCTCATGCTCAAGCATCCTTATCTCATCAACCTTGTTTTTTAACTCTTTTTGAATTTTGGCAAGTTTTTCATTTGAAGATTTTTCCAAATTAACAAAATTATTTTGAGCTTCTATGAAAATTTTAAAAAATTTGTTTCTCTCCTCTGTGAGAAGAATGACTTCTTTTTCACAGAAGGAAAGTTTTTCTTTTAACTTGTAATGCTCCAAATGATATGAATCAATTATTTCAGAAGAGTCAGAAGTTGAAATCTCTTGGTTACTTGTGTAAGAGGTGTCTAAGTCAATATTTGTCATTTTACAGAAGGTCTCATCCTCTGTGTCTGACAGAGATTCATTCTCCTTAGCCTTTAAACATTGATGTTCATCAATACTCATGGCTCTGTTGTTCTCGATAGTCTTCCTCACTTCTTCAATTTGTTTCTCTAATTCTCCCCAAATATTCAAAGACAAATGGCAGTTATCAATACGTTTGAAGATCTCATGTGGTATAGCCTTGATCAACATCCTTTTGCATTTGCTTTCCAATTCAACTAATACCCTTTTTTCATCGTTCCAGTTTGCGATTGATTTGGGTTCATAATGCTCAGGAACTCCAGGGGTTGTACCAGTTGCTGGAACTCGTGGAATTAACATCATTGGYACGTATGTAGGATTGTAGAGAAATTCACACATTCTAGGGTGAATTCCCTCCAAAAAGTTGATCATATGCACCTTTCATTGTTGATATTCCTCTAGAATAAGCGTGGGAGGATTTGATTGAGATCCAGTACTCATGAACGATGTAATAGCCAAATTCGCCATTGAAAAAAAATGAAACAGGGTAAACTGGAGAAAACTGGTGTTCTATAAGAATGCAGATTAATACCAAGAACATAATTAATCAAATAAGAATTCGATTCCTGCTTTGATACCAATTGTTAGGACCTGTAAATTCAGATTTGGTATTTGATCTCTTACTCTGGATGATCTTTAGGATGATTATATTGCAGCGGAAACAAAGATAAGAACACAGCAGAGTAATTAATTAAGAACATACAGTTTGATATGAAGAAGATGAACGCAATAGAATAGCTTCAAAGGTTTTTCAATTGATTGAAAATATGGACCATTACAATACGGAAGCACACTTAATTACAAAGGCCTAAGCTGCTATTTATACTAGTTCCTAATGACCTTTCTGACATGATCTAGACAAGTGAAATCATCCAAGCCGTCCAAATAAATTCGATTAAAAACCTAGACACGTGAGAAGAACGTGCAGCTAACAACCTTTGAAAAACAGCAGAACATGATCTTCACAAAAAACGAATCCGCAGACCCTCTGTGAGCCACCTCAGAGGCTCTGCTGTAGAAGAGTTGTAGGTTCTTATTGCCAGAGGACCATTTTCCAGAACCTCTGTGAGAGACAACAGAGGTTCTGTCAATCTTGACTTATACGATCAAACAGCTTCTGTTGCTGGTCCTCTGTTGTCTTATGTGGAAGAAACCCTTCTGTCAACACTTGCAGAAATCTTTTTCATACTTTTACATTAAGTAAAAACTGGAGCTAACAAAGGCCACTATTAAAATAAGGACCAACAAAGGAAACAACAACAAACCATCAGCAACGAACAAAAAGTCATTACAAGTTTTTAACATAATTGTTTGCGTACAAATAGTTCGCGTACAAATAGTTCGCTTACATATATTAATTTCAAGCATTTAACATTAATTGATTTGCAATCTGATCACACAAATCAGTCATATATTCATTGCCTTGGAGACCCCATTGTGTTTCTTCAACATCTTCCTTGATGCTTTCTTCCTCGATTCCTTCATCTTGTTCTTCGATAATAAACATGTTGTTTTCATCATATTCCATAAACAGTCGATCTTGAATATTGCATCTCCTTATAAAATTGTGAATTGCAAAACAAGCAATCACTACATCTTTTTGTATTGGGAAAGGGTAAGGAGCCATTTGTCGTAAAATTGAAAATCTTGCTTTCATGACCCCGTATGCACGCTCGATGACATTTCTAAGTTGTGCATGGGCATTATTGAACCGTTCTTCCTTAGTCAAGGCATGTCGGCGTCGAAAATCTGCTAACCAATACCTTGTATTACGATAGGGGGTCATAAATCCACGAGTATTGGTATATACAGCATCACAAAGATAATATTTACCTGTAACCACAAAATACAATTTAAAAGTATAAATCATAATGAGGTTTAAATTATAAGAAAAAAAAATGAAACATACTTGGTGGAGGAATCGGAAATCCTGAAGTTGGGTTAAATGCAAATTCTGTCAGAACTCGAGAATCATGTACAATGCCTTCCCATCCAGCTCAAACAAATGTGAATATCATATTAAAATCACAAACCGCTAAAACATTTTGATAGCATTCACCTCTTCCTCTTCCTCTTCCTCTTCCTCTTCCTCTATACCTAGCTTGTTGACTAACGGGCACAACTGCATGTACCAAAGTTCCATCTAGTGCACCTATAGCCCCCTTTTTTTATGAAATAGAAAACATTAGAAAGTATTTACATATGTTAAGAATATTCAGTATATCAAGACAAAACATACCGGAAATGTTTCTTTGGGTCGTGTAAATCACTCCGACATGTTTGGGGTTCCATCAAAGGATGTTGGCCCTACAACTTCTCTCGCAAATTCCATCATTCCTTTTAGTACTTCATGAAAACATTTATTAATGGTTCGCGTAGAGTGTTGAAATCTCCGTTTAACCATTCTAAAGCGTTCATTGTGACCAATTATTGTCAAAAATATGGCCATTTTCTCTTCGATGCTCCTATACCTACTTGAGTGCACCCAATTTTTTTCTTTAAAGTAATTGTATAATAATATGTATGCATCACGTGACAAACGCATCAATTTATGACATTGCGTATTTGATCCATTTAACAATTCTTGTGTATATGCATGCCTGCTCAATGCTGAAGTGTTGTCTCTTATCCTTTCTATCTTGACGAAGATTTTTTTTTTCAAATACAAATAAACAACCACCACAATCAGAATTAACTTGTTCTTGTCCATAACCTTGCAATACAAAACACATATAACATTAACCGTCAAGAGTCCGTACAAAGACCAAAACATCTTCCAAAATTCGAATAAAAAGGACAATTTCATCTTAAGGATAAAAGTTATATAAAAGCCAACAAACATCTTCCAAAGTTCAAACAAAGCATATAAACCATTTAAAACTTCAAAAGAGCGCATCACAATATCTAATGTTCATTCAAACCATCTAAGGTTTCAAAAGAGTGCATMAAAATATCTAATGTTCATACAAACCATCTAAGGTTTCAAAAGAGCGCATAAAAATATCTTCTTCTAATGTCTAAACAAACGTTGCAATAATTATATAAACCCAAGTTGACGTCCCGTCAACCTAACCCAACCCTCACACTTATCCTCCTTCAAACACAACCACATCTTCTTATAATCAGGGCCTAGGCTAAAATGATGAAGTGTTGCCTCATACAACGGGCTTCCCCACCCAAATTTCTCTAGTTTCTCAATGCAAGCACCCACCTCAGATTCTGTGAGTTGTTTGTCCAAAGCATTTTGCATAGAAGTGACAATCTTTGACACCTCCTCATCATTCACTGAACTGCTTGGTTGAACACTTTTTCGTTTTTTCTTTGAGATTGAAAACGCAAGAAGACTCTTGTACCGAAGGCAATGTTGAACTTTGTTTCTCTTGTGTTTCTTGTATTTGAGGAGCAACACGTGTAGACAATGTTTTTTAAACTTTGTGTTTCTTGTTTTTGGGGAACAATGCATGTAGGATTAGGAACAAAAGAGGTCGGCCCCCAACTTCCAACGCCCGTGGAAGCAACTCCGTGAAAAAGTTGAACACAAAGATCTGGAAATGGTAGTGATACAGTCCTCAACTTTTCAACATATTTATTGTACTGTTTACAAAAAATTTATGTGTAAATAAATAAATAAAACAACTTAAAAAAAGAAAAAATAGAAAAATAAAGAATATGACCTTTGTTTCCATTTGCCATTCCTCTTCAGACAGCTTAAAAGAGTTTGTTGACGCATCATAAATATTTCTAGTTTTGTTTTTCAGTTTTGACCAAGCTCCATATTTGCCTTTGAGGTAGTCGTAATGGTTTTTCATTTGTCTTTGGTCCACAATAAAATTATGTGTCTTTTCTAACGTCTCAGCTACTTTCCTCCAAGAAATTGCCTTAAGGCTACCACCCTTTCGCCCACTTATAGATATCTCTCGCAAACATGACTCTAGAAAAGTTTTTACCACATTGCAATCTTTCCAACTAACCTTAGCTCTCTTGGGTTGTGAAGATTCATTGACTTTTTCCGTACCTATAAAAAATGAATTTGGTTAGTACTTGGGTATTTTTTGTTTTCAAAGATAGGGCATAACTCAAGTATTTTGGTATTGTGGATTGAAAGTATAAGGTTACTTTCATCCCCTACAAATAGGAGGAGAGAGGAGGAATTGATGTCGGATTTTGGGTGTAGGGTTAAGGAGCGGTGGCGGAATAAAAGGGTGGTTGTGAATTTTCACAAGGCTAAAGGGGTTTTGGATGAATTGGAGAACAAAAAGGTTGTGGAGGTTTTGACTCACAATCCAACTAAATTCACATCCTTTTCCATGAACACCACACATATCAACTGTGAACTGACACTTCACCTTACACTCCATTTTAAATTTTTATACATACATATATATATA
>NW_020201309.1:0-4439 GCF_001531365.2 Cynara cardunculus var. scolymus | reverse complement strand
ATGTGTATATCCTTAACTCCATTCACATCTCTGCAGGTGTTTCAATGCCATTGATCAAGACCAGACAATTCATTTCTGCATCAAATTATATTCTAAGTTGTGTTGATGTTTTTTTCATTTGATTATGTCATTCTCTATATGTACACATATACATATATGAATGGATCTATAAAAAGCATCAACCTCAAACTAATTAGTTTGTGAGGTTATTAATTATATACCATGTAGTCCATAAACTTGTGCATTAATATACTTTTCTTGATATAAAAATGAAGGAGTTCAATTATATACCATGAATTTACCATCAGAATTAACAAAAGTTTGATGTATATATGAATGAAAAAGAAGCTAGTAGTATGGCAGAGCAAGCATAGAAGATATATATATATATATATATATAGTCTCATCATTAAAAGATTATTCCATCTTTTTGAGGTAAGCATCAAACCATGCGCAATTCAATGTGCTGAACCATAGAGCTCACAACTTTGGTCAACATAGGGTGCTTTCATACACACACACACATACACACACACACATATATATATACATATATACACACATATATGTATATGTGTGTGTACTACATACGCTAAAGGGGTTTTGGAATAAGAATCTGTCTCAGAATAATCTAAACTACTATTACCCGATTAACAATACAAAAGCTTTAAGAAAAAACCCCCAAACAAGCAACACCCAATTAGCATGTATGCTACCTGAAGTCCAACCAGCAATAGCTTTTCATCAATCAAGTAATCAACAATAATACCCAATTAGCATTCAAGTCAAGATCAATGAAACACCTAAAATTTAATGGAATATTTGGAGATGTCCACTATTCCTAATTCTTTTGGTGAGTCACTGGATTATTGAATGGAGGTTTGGCCACATTGTCATGAGCAACTTGTTGCTGTCCCTTGCTCTAATGGATAGCTCCATTATTTAAAGATTTTGGACCTGACAACCATTCTTATGGTGGGCTGTTGGAAAATCTTTCTTTTGATAACTAGTATATATATATATATATATTGAATTGAAAAGAAGACATACAGAGGGTGATCAATCAAAGATAACACATACCAATCCACCAGGAGCTGTTATAAAAGTCCACTTTTTACAACCCTTCTTCTTCATTTCCTTCATATGAGATAGCTTTTTCTTGTTCTTTGCTTATTACTTTCTCTTATTTTGCTGTTTGTTTGCTATTTCAAACATGTTGCATATGAATTTAATGAGGCCAAATCTCAGTTAACTCTACTTGTTTTTGGTTTTAGCTTACTTTAGGATTGTTTATATGTTTGTTTATATGGACATGAATATGCAGATCGATTGTACACTTTTGATTTCATGTACACAGTAGTTGGGATACTGCAGGAAATATGAATAGAAAAACAAGATTATCCAAATGCAGGCCCTAGCTAGATATCAGATGTAGCAAAACATGGCTGATAGAAAAACAAGATCATTCATGTGTTCTTCTTCAATGGTAAATCCATTAGAACAGATTCAGTACAAAATCAACCCATTTGCAGAAAATAAAGTAGAGAATGACAAAAACAAAATCAACCCATTTGCAACAATAGAGAAGAAAAYCGAATACCTAGAAAGTCGGTTGGTTTGAAGCTTCACGAAATCAACAGATAAGAAAATACGAAGATCCCCTCTTCTTTTCTTTGCATATTTATGAAATCAAAAGAAGGGAAGAAATCAAGAAACCGATTAGTATGTTAGATATCAATAGAACAAAGAAGAAATCTCTTGGAAATCGATTACCATACCTGAAGAAAACCTGTCGCACCAGTTTCATATGAAGAAGAGCTATCGATTCAGGGTTTTAGATGGGAGGGGTAGAGAAGGAATAGAGGCCTCTTACCATGGTAAGATTGATTTTTTTTTGCTGACTGTGGTAAGAGGACGGTCAGAGGTGAATTTTTTTTTAGTAAACACTTTTACCTCTTACCCGGGTAAGCATCTTTTAATGGGTAAGAGTCGGGTAAGAGGCGGTAAGAGGTTAGTAAACGGCCCCTGAGTGTTGAGAGATATTCTTAAATACTGGGAAATATTTTATTATGGATCTAACAGGTTAAACGGCAAACACAGAACACGATTCTCATCATTCAGATGACGAGTACCCAATTCCATCTGTCAAATCTCAACCACCATTATTTTCCCAATTTGTGAATGCTACATATCCAGATGAAATCGTTTTTCCTAAATTCCTTTATCTTGACCTTAAAACAAACAACCAACACCTTAACCCATAAATGAAAACTGAATTCCTAGTCAAGATGGAAATACTAAAAAGCCACAAAATATCATATGCATTGACTGCTACTGCTGATGTCCCGCTAGTATACCTACAACAATTTGGTATACTTTGTCATACACAAAGAAAGGAAGCCAGTTCAACTTCGAAAGATATGTTGAACACTATCTGAGTCTTCTAACTCTTAAAAGACTGAGGATAATTCTAGATCTGCCAACAGCAAATGCATTTCCGGGAAAAGAATCCTTTGATGATTTTGCATCTGAAGGAGGATATGTGCGCAAATATTAAACGATTGGTTACTCCGGTGTACTAGATAACCCATCGCAGCTTAAACGTAGATTTCTTCCATCTATCTGGCACCTCGTATTCTCCATATTGAACAGATGGCTTACTTCAAAGGTTGCAGGAGTAGACACTTGCAGCACACTGCATTTCTTACATTTTTCCATGGAGTCGTGTTCAACAAACATTATGATTACACTGTCATCATACGGAATGAACTTTCTGATACAGTCCATGAAAAAAAAAACTTTTCTTCAAGATGAAGGAAATTCATTCCATTTCAGAGATTTCTGTAGATCATCATCTGGTCAATTATACGGCCTAACAGAGAAATACCATCAAGAATCGACATGCCACTTGGTCCGGACTACGAGATGCAATTTTTGAAGTCTCGTGTAGAAGTGGACAATATGGATTCGATGATGTCCATTCCTGAAGAACTCTTAGTATATGCTGATCAGAGTGCTCACTATGTGTTAGAATATAGGAGAGTGATAACTCCTACAGTCTAGCCAGAGCCAGAAGGACTTACCCCGGGAGCAACCCAAAGTTCAGCTGAGAGCAGTGAGGTCCTGTAGGTCAAGCTGAGAGTGTTTAGGTATATGGGGTATCTGAACACTGAAGGAAAATGAGAATGAGATGGGAACGACTAGGGGGACCTTTAAATGATCAATCTACTAACCACAAGGGTGGTGTCTGATTGGTTTGAGCTTGTCTTCAAAGGTCAAAAGTGTTGGGTTCAAGATTAGAGCTAAAATGTTGTATTCAAGTTTCTCCATTTACTTAGCTTTATTGTAATTAGTTTAGCTTCATTTTCCTTAGTATAAATAGTCTTTCCTTTGTAATTGTAATTACACATTGATTACATCATTAATCAGAAAAAAGATGATTTGACAGCAAAGTAATTCTCTCTCTCCAATCTATATTGAATTCATATTTGTTCTTGAGATTTGATGAATATTACTTCAAGATTTGTATGAAATCTAGACTTATCAATTGGTATCAGAGCAAGCTGCAGCAGTTTGGATTTGAAGATATCCATTTTACACATTTTGCACAATTTTTTTGTTAATTTTTCGATCTGATTCATCTGTGTTCATCACTGTTCTTGACTGTTCTTGATAATATTTTTTTTACCAGATTGGTTTTTGGGTCATAAATTGCTCATTTTTGGGTGTTTTTAATCAAGATTTACATCGYCAGTTTCGRTTTTGCATTTTATACAACTTTGATTCACACAATTTTGTGATTTTCACAAGATTTGATGCTTAAAATGACCAAAATCAAGTTTTAGTTTTTCTGGAAAAAGTTTATAAAAACTCATATTTTTTATGTTTTGATCCAATTTTTTTGGAAAAAGTGTGAAATTTTATGTTTTTGGTTGAATTTTATCCGGTTAAAGCTTGTGCGGTATAACAATCCGTGTGGTGTTAGTTGTTTTTGAGTATAGGTAAAACCGGACATCACTTGGAAGGATTGCTTGAACGGTTTATTAATCCGGCTAGTTACCGAACATAGCTTGAGCGGATTAATATTAAACCGGATAACACTTGAGAAATGGTAAGCGGTTTAATAGTTTGACCAGTTGACCAATCGAGGTAAGTATGTGGTTTAGGAATCCGCTTGGTAAGTAAGCGGTTTATCTTGAACGGTATTTGATTTTGAACGGTATTTGGCTTTGAACGGTGTTTGACTTTTATTGATTGAATCTCTTTGAATATTGACTTTTGTGCGGTTTATACTTATCAATTTTAGTATATTTGCACGGTTTACTTTTGTGCGGTTTATGTTCCTGTGTTGCCCGGATTCATAATCCGGATAACTTGTTCTTATTGAATATAGTGTTGATCGGACTTCTAAACCGGACAACATTGTGCGGATTGCTAAT
>NW_020201308.1:65430-68329 GCF_001531365.2 Cynara cardunculus var. scolymus | reverse complement strand
CTTTTGAACTCCATCGTATATCCTCATTCATGTAACCAGAGCCTCTGGTTCTAAAGACCAGAGCCTCTGGTTTCCAAGTCCTTTGAAACCAGAGATATCTGGTTCCCATATAAGACTTGGCATGTTCACTTCACCTTTCATTCATCAAAAATAGCATTTCTAAGCCAACCAGAGCCTCTAGATTCATAGTCTTTGCGACTAGAGCCTCTCTGAACCCAAATAATCCCCCCCTCTTTCACTCCACATGCACTTAACCATATTTTCATACTTCATTTCATCGCCTTTGCAACCAGAGCCTCTGGTTCTAAAGACCAGAGCCTCTAGATTCAAAGCCTTTGGAACCAGAGCCCCTCTTGTCTCAAAGTCCCATCTATTATACTCTTTCACATACACTTAACCATTTTCTCATACTTCTTTTCCTCGCCTTTGCAACCAGAGCCTCTTGTTCTAAAGACCAGAAACTCTAGATTCATTGTCTTTGGAACCAGAGCCCTCTGGTCTCAAAGACCCATTCATATGCAAATCCATTTGCACACTTAGCCACATTTCATACCTTTCTTTCATCATCCTTCACAACCAGAGCCTCTGGTTGTATAGACTAGAGCCTCTGGTCACCTCAATCATCATTATTATTGGAGAACAACCAGAGGGTCGATGAACAACCAGAGATGCGATGGAAAGAGCATCTTTATCACCCCTCTGGTCAACAACACTTAGAGTTTTCTTCAGCAATTCAACCAGAGGCATATGATGAAGATATGAAGATAAGGTTGATTCATTATCCCATGAAAGAAAGCTGGAGATGACAAGTCGACAGTTGGATTTCAAGTTTATCTTAATATTATAGCTTATCAATAGTTTAGATAAACATTATCTGTTAATAGAAGATTAGCTAAATAGTCTCACTGGATAGTTATCTTCTAATTAGCTTACTAGTATAAATAGGTGATTAGGCCTATTGTATTAAATGTCGCTTTTACGTTTTTCTTATTAATAAAGTGAAACTTGTGACACTCAAGATTGTTCTTTGATGCTCATAATTTATTCTTAAGTGTTCATCACTTTGTTCATTAAAACACTATAAATTGGTTATTTCTAACTCGATTATTAGTGTTATTAACAGATCTGGGATCAACAATTGGTATCAGAGCCGATTGATTATTTTTCCAATCAAAATGATCATCTTAAATCTCTCAATTTTTTTTCTCTCTGTTCAAAACGTAAAATCTCTGTCTTCAAATATTCTCAATAGCCAACTGGAATTGTGCGTATAGTGTTGGCTCCCTCACCAAGCCTCCAACTCTTCAACGAGAAGAATACCCACAATGGAAGATAAAAATGGTGAATTTCTTGGAAGGAATGGACAGGAACCTCCTGCGATCTGTAATGGAGTGTCCTTACATTCCACAACACCACAGCTGAAATTCCTGCCTACTATATGCCCAAGGATGAGAATAATTGGGATGAAGACGACATGGAACGGGTAGAGACGGACAAGAAGGCCAAACGACTGATAATCATGGCCATACCCAATAGGTTCCACAACCAAGGAACTATGGGATGAACTGGCAAGCCAACTGGAAGGAGGAGCAAAAACGAAGAAAAATCGTAGAGCATAATGTCTCAAGGAATACCCAAATTTCTAGGCCTTTCCTGATGAACCGATACAGAAAACATTCGATCGTTTCAACATATTGATCAATCAATGTGGTCGAAACGATATCTCCAGAACTAAGGAAGAAAACAACGTTTTATTCCTAAAAATTCTTGGCAATGAATGGACTCAGCTGTCTATGTCCCTTAAAGCAAACCAGGAACTAGACGGCTGGTCACTTCATGATCTGTATGGAACGCTTGCAGCACAAGAGAACGACATAATGAAGAAGAAGGTATCCATTGGTGGACCTCTCGCTCTTGCTGCCAATGAAAAGGAAATATCAAGGACCCCTACCAGAGAATATAAGAAGAAAGGAAAAAAAGCACTGGTGGTAAAATCATAATCTGAAGAAGAAACTTCTGAATCAGATGATGAAATTAAAGCTTTTGCCAAATCTTTGGCCTTGATTTCAAAGCAGTTCCAGAAAAAGTTCATCAAGAAACCTTATGAACGAAAAGAATTCAAGAGGGAAAGGTACCAGTCATCCTATGAAAGGAAGCCATCCAAATTTCATCAGAGGCAAGATAGAAGAGATGGAAGAGAAGAGAAAGAAGAAAGAAGAGAAGACAGAAAAGACGAGAGGAAAGAGGACAAGGATGGAAGAAAAAATGACCTACGATGCTTCAGGTGCGGAAAATTCGGTCATTTTTCCAAAGAATGCAGAGGACGATTGGTAAATGAAAAGACTTGCATCAGCACTCTTAAGAAATCAGAGGAAGATAAACTTCTGGAACTAAACAAACGAATAACTAAGGACTTAGAAAAGAAAACTAAGGCCTTAAAAGAATCCGAGGCAGAGAGACTAAATTCAGTTGCTCTTAAAGATTTCTTTCAAAAAGAGCGGGAAATTCTTCACTAGAAGCTTCAAACCAATGAACTTCTGATGAAGAAGTACAAAGATGCCCAAGACGTTTATGAAAAATTAAATGGTCAAACGTACACTCAAGGGATTGGATTCAATGAATTGGTCTCCTTCATCGGATCAAAGAAATCCAGCCTTGAATCCACTTTCAAACTTGGATGCATTCAAAAACCCGACTTTATTTCAAAACAAAAAGCAAATTTTAAAAGAGTTAAAGTCGATGGAAAAACTGTCGTTTTGAGACAGGATTTTGAGAATGTGGTATACGAGAACAGTACAAGTAAGAATTCTGATGAAAGAAATGACACCTCTAAATCAGAGACCGATGGAAACCCTATGGTCAAACTAGAGTCTTTGATTGTCAATTCCACCTCATCAGC
>NW_020201308.1:62752-64585 GCF_001531365.2 Cynara cardunculus var. scolymus | reverse complement strand
CAACACGTTTATCGATACAAAGTTAGAACCAATGAAAACGTGAAAAAGCCCAAACTCAAGGCCAAGGGAAATGTAAATAAACCCAAGCCTGCAAAGGCTAAGGGCGACAAAAAGAGTGTGGTATCCCCTACTAACAAACGAGGGCCCATTATGAAATGGGTACCAAAATCCCCTTAATTTGTCTTGCAGGACCAGCATGTGCAACAATGGTACGTGGACTCAGGTTGCTCCAGGCACATGACTGGTAACAAAAGTCAGCTGTCCTCCTTCATCGAAAAATCTGGAGGCTCTGTGACTTTTGGAGACAACAGCAAGGGTACTATCAAGGGATATGACACTCTCATCAAAGGCAACATCTCCATCAGCAGAGTGGCTCATGTTGAAGGATTGAAGCACAACCTACTAAGCATAAGCCAGTTCTGCGACAAGGGTCTTGAAGTCAGGTTTCACAAAGGTTTTTGTATCATAGAAATGAAGCCCGGTCACACAATCATCAAGGCAAAGAGAGAAGGAAATCTCTATCTTCTAGATTTTGAGTCCTCCATGGGACAAGACACCCTTTGTCTTGTGTCTCATAAGAGCAATGCAAATTGGCTATGGCATCAGAAATTCTCACATCTAAACTTTGATAAACTATGAAAACTAGCCACACAGAAGTTGGTCAAGGGAATTTTGGATCTCAAATTCGAAAAAGATCATCTTTGCTCATCCTGTGAGATGGGAAAGCTAACACGGGCCTCACATAAAACCAAGTCAGAAACCTCCGGCACCAAGCCATTGGACATGGTACATATAGACCTCTGTGGGCCTATATCAACTCAAAGTCTCTCTAGAAAGAAGTATATGTTAGTACTGGTCGATGAATACTCTAGATACACCTGGGTTGAATTTGCAAAGAAGAAATCAGATGTTCCAGACCTACTGATTGGAGTGATGAAAAGGCTCCAAGTCCTTCTACAACAAAAACTAATAAAGGTTAGAAGCGACAATGGAACTGAATTCAAAAATGCCAGAATCGATGAATACCTCTTCAGCGAAGGCATTACACAAAACTTCTCATCAACAAGAACTCCACAACAAAATAGAGTGGCAGAGCGAAGGAACATAACCCTAGTGGAAGGAGCAAGGACCATGCTTGCTTCGTCGGAGTTACCCATCACATTTTGGGCTGAAGTTATCTCCACTGCATGCTTCACCCAGAATCGATCAATCATCAACAAGAGACACCAGAAGACACCTTATGAGCTYATCAACCAAAGAAGACCAAATGTCAAATATTTTCATGTCTTTGGGTGCAAATGCTTTGTACTCAACGATAGAGAATATCTTAGCAAGTTCGACAAGAAAGCTGATGAAGAAATCTTTCTGGGCTATTCCCAAACCGCCAAAGCCGACAGAGTCTACATCAAAAGGACAAGAATCATCATAGAAAGCATCAATGTATCCTTTGATGATTCCACTCCAATGGCTTCTGGATACAACAGTTCAGAACTCGGACTTCAAAGAAGAGCATCTGATTCATCACTTAGCAAACCCAATGAATCAGAGTTAGCTCAATTATTTGAAGACATCTTTGATGAAGAAGTAATCTATAGACACGAGCCAATTGCAAAATCTATCTCCAGAATCGATGAAGACCATGAAGTCTCCAWTGCTAAAGGTACATCTCTTACTGAAACTCATGTTACTTCACCATCTTCTTCTGTGTCTTCAGATCACGATCAAGATCCAGAGTCTAACTCTGGAGATGATCTCGTCGAGGGGGAGCAAGCAGTTCCATCAGTTGATGAAGAGCTGCATCCTGTTGCTTCAGAACCCCAATCTAGCACCAAG
>NW_020201308.1:58008-61737 GCF_001531365.2 Cynara cardunculus var. scolymus | reverse complement strand
GGCGCTAAGTTATTTGCTGATCCATCAGGCAAACCTGTGGATGTAACAACCTACAGAGGCATGATTGGATCACTCCTGTATCTAACTGCTAGTAAACCCAACATTATGTTTGCCACATGTTTTTGTGCAAGAAAGCTGGAGATGACAAGTCGACAGCTGGATTTCAAGTTTATCTTAATATTATAGCTTATCAATAGTTTAGATAAACATTATCTGTTAATAGAAGATTAGCTAAATAGTCTCACTAGATAGTTATCTTCTAATTAGCTTACTAGTATAAATAGGTGATTAGGCCTATTGTATTAAATGTCGCTTTTATGTTTTTCTTATTAATAAAGTGAAACTAGTGACACTCAAGATTGTTCTTTGATGTTCATAATTTATTCTTGAGTGTTCATCACTTTGTTCATTAAAGCACTATAATTTGGTTATTTCTAACTCGATTATTAGTGTTATTGAGAGATCTTGGATCAACATACAGAAGCTCTGGTTTGTCATCCAAGGTTTCTTAATCATGCAATCCAACATTTCATCGATGAATTCCTTTATCGATGTTCAACCAGAGCACCTCTAGTTCCCCATCAAAAGGGTTATGTGAAACCAGAAATCCTCTGGTTCCATGACAAAATCACTTTCATCCATAAACCCATCAAAATTGAAAAACTTTCTAAAGATTATACAAAATTGCAGCTTTTGTGACTAAAAACTATGCAACATGGGTTTTTAGAAGACCACAACTTCATAATTCGTATTAATCTTACAATTAGATGGGATTTTAAATTTAAATTGTTTTTGGATTAATCCATACGTCATCTTTACACGCGCCTGACACCATATACAGCCTGTTCCCTATGAACCGTTTCAAATTTCCCTTCCCTAACCACGTCTTGAGACGTGTCCTCCAACATTAATGGCACGTACAAACAAGACGGCTCACGATCTCCAAATCAAATCAACTTTTATCCAACCGCCTCCCCTTTTCATGATTATTTCAATATAATAATCAAGAAATCCGTTTCCTATTCCCCACACCCCCACCCCACCCTCACCTCCTCCCTACCTATAAATACCCTTCTTCAACCTCCATTTACTTTTTACGCTTCCTAAAACCTGCGAACAGACTTTGACAAACGAACTTACCTGCAACTTCATACACAATGGCTTCCTCCGCATCACACGAGTCCAATAACAACGACAGCCACGTTCAATCCACCGGCGATGACAGCCAAACAATAGTCTTCCTCCCAATGAAGCCCAACAACCATGCCATTGAACTGCGAAACACCCTGTTCGACAATAGGTTTGCCGTTATGATCGAATTCTTCAAAAACTGCATCCTTCTACTAGCAGTAACCCTCACTAACAATGGCGTACCACTAAAGTACGTCCAACAGTAATGGCAGACTTGCAAATTCGACCTTGAAAGCCATGGAATAATGGGGGACATTGACGCCCCGAACGACATGATTTGTTCGCTCAAGATCTCGCAGGCAAAACTACCTCGAGTTATGTGCATTCCCACCCGTCGAGAACTCGGCATTGAGCAATTTGCCGAGCCACCCACCACCTTCAACATCCTCCGGTTCATCCAAATGCTAGGTTATAATCGTGACCTATGCAACGCCTCCGACTTCAAAAGGCAGTGTTTACCACCAATGTGGAATATGTTCTTTTCCATATTGAACAGGGCCCTCACCTGCAAACTAGGGTCGATAGACTAAGGCAACATAAAGATCATGATGATCATGTATGGACTCTTCTTCAACATCCCTCTCGACTACGCTTTTCTCATATACAATGAGATCCACATGGTAGTAGTCAAGAAATGCAAGCTCCAGACGACCGACAAGCCCTTAACCTCTGTTTTGTTTCCTTGTTTCCTAGCTCTCTTCATAGGGGATGCGATGAGGAAACATAACCTTCTGGCCGAAGAACCATTCACCCCTGTCTTCAAAATGCATGGCCATCGACCCTCTCTCTCGAAGGAAGGATATACCATCAATAGACCAGTCTCAAGAGCAATGATCAGTGTCATACCAGAGACATCGAAGATCCGACAAACCTACGAACGCTCTCTACTGTGCCATGAACCAAGGGAAGCTACCTCAGAATGAATAGAGTCGTCCCCAGAAACAAGCGAGGGAGCATAGGAGGCATCTTCATTGGATGATGAAGATGATGATGACACTCCTCGTGCATCCCCCGACCCTACTCAAACAAATCCCCCTTCCTCTTCTCAAAGGGCAACCACCACATTTACGCCTGGTGATCAAGACCAAAGGGGTATTGAACAAGGACCACCCAGTCCAATCCCACAACCAGCCAGCCATCCAGAGGCCATTCTTCGGGCCTCTGAAGATGATTTACCTGAGGAACACCAATTTCCATCACCTCTCTCCCAACAGAGAGGCGATGAAGACATAAGAGCCACATCACCTCATGGCTCGATAGTACCACCCACACACCTAGAAGCATGTGTTGCTTCTGCCATTGATAAACCCTAAGATCGTTCAGAGCGATCTCCCTTTCGTGCACCACAACCCCTTTCGATACTTGATCTATCGAAGGGGAAACACACTTACTTCTCTTACCCAGCCTCTGAAGCCGAGGAAGAAGAAGAAGTTGTCGCAACATTTGGAGATAACTCCTCACTTGAGGGCTATCAAGGACATGATGGAAGTCATTCAAGGCCTACATTTTCACAAGGTATTGAAGGCGCCTTAAGAGCAGAGGCTCAACCTGCAGCATCTGTTGCTGTAGGGGTTACCCGTACAGCAGAACTGGTCACAAAGGCCGAGTTCCAAGCCTTTGTTGACTTAGTTCAGCGGTCCTTGGAAGACCTAAAACTCATCATCCAAGGGATTGTTGAAAACCCATCATCCATCGATACCACCATCCTTCAACAATCCCTTAACACCCTTCAACAGACCCTTACCACCCTTGCCACCTAAACACGAGACAATACCACCCGTCTCCAAATGCTTCAATAAACCATCACCCAACATCACTACACCACCTCCTCCCTTGCCACCCAAAGAAACCAACTTCTCATCCACTCCATCGCCACTCTCACGGCCCATGCAACTGCAACCGATGAGAACCTAGCCTCCATCACCACCAAAATAAACATCATCTTCCAGACCCTTAACGCCCTACCAGCCACCGTACTCACCCAACTCCCTCAACAAACCCCACCCCAAACAACTTCATCAATCGATGAAACCCTGGCCTCCCTCACCAACCAAATGACCGCCATACAAACCACCCTAACCCAACTCCCAGCCACTATACTAGCCAACATACCCCAACCTCCACCACATCCACCTCCCTCTACAGGCCCATCCTTCGATGAAGCCTTCTCCTCCTTCACTGCAGAGGTGAGGAATCTCATCGCCAACCTTCCCAATCCTCCATTGACATCCACCACCACCTCTATACCACCGCCACCTACATCAAGCATGGATTTTGCCACCAGAGCCGATCTTCGGGATCTGTCCAAGGCACTTATCTCATTGTTCAATGAGATAAGTGCAAAGTTTGCTGCCAGATCGGTTGAGCCTACCATTGCGTTGAGGAAGAGTCTTATACAACAGCAAGATCGAACAAACTGTAACATACACTTTCGCAAATAAGTTGCAATTATCCCCTTTATACGTGTTTATGTGATCAAAATGTAAAATTTGGAAGCAAACCCGAATGCAATAAACTATATATGAAATAGTCGGAATC
>NW_020201308.1:53359-55854 GCF_001531365.2 Cynara cardunculus var. scolymus | reverse complement strand
TGAACTTAGGAGAAACCTAGGTGGGAATTGGGAATTTGTTATAGGATTCTATTTAATGTTATGTATACGTCGTAACTTTTAGAAAGATGGCCGACGGTGATGAARCTAGTCACACCCCATCTAACGACAATGTAAGGGAAAACGCTCCACACCTGGAGATTTATGATGATGAGGCACCGATGTCTCCTCGAAGCGAATGTTTGATGCAACGTATGACTTTATTAATTCAGCAAACGTTAGCCCAACAACAACATGACGATAGAAAGTCTGAAGATGATAAAAGTAAAGGTAAGGAGAAAGAAAGGGCTGACACCTTAAAACCCAAAACCGACCGAGTCTCTTTAAAACCTTTCGTGGTAGCGGTGCTACTGAGTTCTCTGGGAAGGTTGATCCGTTGGAGGCACTTGAATGGATATTGAATACTGAGAAGGTCTTTCGTATCACCCGAGTGCTATGTCATGATAAAGTGAATTATGCCACGACCATGTTCCAAAGTAGGGCCTTGATATGGTGGAATGCTACTTTTGCAGCTTTAGGTGAAACTGAAAAAGAAGGTATGCCTTGGGAGTCTTCCAAAACTCGTTTTAACAAGCAATATTGTCCAATTGATCTACAAAAACAATTGGAGAAGGAATTTCTTGATCTTAATCAAGGAAAGATGTCAGTGGTGGACTACGAGACCGAGTTCAATCATAAAGCATAGTTTGCCACACGTTTCTTGACTACAGAACAGGAACGTGTAGACCACTTCATAGACGGATTACGATCAGAGATTCGAGATTTCGTCTCCAATCGTGATATTTCAGAGTTTGAGAAAGCGATGGAATCTGCACGACGGCACGAACACGATTTGACCCGCTCGGATCGTAATCCAGCTCCGCCAGCCAAGCGACCCCGAATTGAAGGTGCCATATCTGCACCAACACAACAATTTTCTAGGAATTTCAATCCGAGATACGCTCAATCCCAAGCTAGATCGCAACCACAATCTTGGTCCCAAGCTTATAGCCTTCAGTCAAATGCTCCTCCACCCTGTTCTATTTGCGGTAAGACTCATCGGGGCCGATGCAACACTGTTTACCCTGAAGTTAGATGTCATGGTTGTGGTGAAGTTGGACACGTGAGACCGAACTGCCCGAGGAGGGATATGACATGCTACTCATGGGGTGCTATAGGCCATCGTCGAAGAGAATCCCTCGATCTAAACCTGAGGAAAGTAAGGCTTCTATTCGCCGACCTTCTACTAGTGGTGCTGCTCGTCAAAAGGAGGAGGTACCGCGCGTCCAAGCCAGAGCTTTTCAAATCACTGCTGAGGAAGCTCGAGATAAACCGGATGTGGTTATGGGTATATTTCTTGTTAATTCTCATCCCACTCGTATCTTATTTGATACTGGTGCTACTAATTCATTCGTTTCTCATACGTTTGCTCGATGTTTAAACTTTGTGCCATATGTGCTTGCTAAATCTTTTTACGTTGACACTGCTGATGGCACATCTATGCTAGCTGATAAAGTTTACAAAGATTGTGTGTTGCAATTAGATGAGCATGAGTTTTTCGTAGATCTTGTACCGATGGATATCCATAGCTTTGATATAATTTTTGGTATGGATTGGTTGGCTAAGAATTGGGCTGATATTTTGTGCTTTCAACGCATAATCCGTATACCGAACGATGTCGACTATTTATATGTTTACGGTGAAAAGCGTAAAGGGGACGTTAAGTTGATTTCTACTCTTAAAGTTCGAAGACACCTATCTAAAGGTTGTTCTTCCTATTTAGCCTATATTTTTTATGCGTCGAAAGAGGTAAAGAAAACGGTTAGTGATGTACCGATTGTGTGTGAATTTCCGGATGTATTTCCCGAGGACTTACCCGGTTTACCTCCTGATAGACAAGTTGAATTTCGAATTGACTTAATTCCTGGTGCAACGCCGATTGCTAGGACGCCATATCGTCTGGCTCCTGCTGAAATGAAAGAAATGAAGAATCAACTGCAAAAACTTCTCGATAAAGGTTTTATCCGACCGATCACTTCTCCTTGGGGTGCTCCAATACTATTTGTCAAGAAGAAAGACGGTTCAATGCATATGTGCATCGATTACCGTGAGTTAAACAAAGTAACGATCAAGAACAAATATCCACTTTCGCGTATCGATGATTTGTTCGACCAATTGCAAGAAGCGAGTTACTTCTCTAAAATTGATTTACGGTCGGGTTATCATCAACTGAGAGTGCGTGAAGAAGATGAATCGAAAACGACTTTCCATACACGTTATGGCCACTATGGATTTTTAGTTATGCCATTCGGTTTAACTAATACACCTGCAGCGTTCATGGATATGATGAATCGCGTGTGCCGGCCAATGTTGGACAAATCGGTGATCGTGTTTATAGTCAATATTCTTGTATATTCCAAATCTGAAGTGGATCACGTGAAGCATTTGTGTGAGATGCTTGAAACACTTCGACAAGAGCGTCTATATGCTAAATTTTC
>NW_020201308.1:51024-52535 GCF_001531365.2 Cynara cardunculus var. scolymus | reverse complement strand
TGTGAAATTCTCTATCATCCTGGTAAAGCTAATGTTGTTGCAAATGCTTTAAGCCGGAAGACTTATGCAAACTCCATGTGTTATGCTATTACACATACGTCCGTGACATCCACACTAGTTGACAACATATGGAAATGGCGAGGAAAGGCTTTAAAGCCTGATCGTGTGAAACCAAAGTGTATAGTTGGTTATGTTTCGTATCTGACAGATGGTAGTCGAGGACTTAAAGTCTTCAAGGACCGTGTTTGGATTCCAAAACTCGGTGGTATTCGGGAATTGGTATTATCTGAAGCACATAAGTTGCGGATGTCCGTGCATCCGGGCAGTACAAAGATGCATTACAATTTGAGATATGAATATTGGTGGCCGGGAATGAAGCGTGATATCGGCCGATATGTGGAACAATGTGTTACGTGTTCGCAAGTTAAAGCTGAACACCAAAAACTTTATGGTAGCCTTCAACCTCTCGATATACCGGTGTGGAAATGGGAGGAACTTACAATGGATTTCGTTACAAAGCTATCGAAGATGTCTCGTCAGCACGACAGCATCTGGGTTGTCGTGGACCGTTTAACCAAAAGTGCTCACTTTCTGCCTGTTCGAGAGTCGTATTATATGGATAAATGGGCACAAATTTATATCGACAAGATTATTGCACGACATGGTGTTCCTTTGAAGGTAATTTCTGATCGAGATTCTTGATTTACTTTGAAATTTTGGGCCAATTTACAACGAGAACTAGGGACACACGTGGCATTGAGCACAGCCTATCATCCCCAAACTGATGGCCAGTTCGAACGCACGATACAGACGTTAGAAGATATGTTGCATGCGTGTATCCTTGAGTTTGGTGGTAGTTGGAATATGCATCTACCATTGGTTGAATTTCATGCAACAACAGCTATCACTCGACTATCGATATGGTGCCTTTTGAGGCTTTATATGGTCGTAAATGTCGAACTCCACTGTGTTGGCATGAGACGGGTGAGAAAGTGCTTGCTGGACCYGAAATGATTCAAATTACGCATGATAAGATTCAAGTTATTTGGGAAAGGATGAAAGCTGCTCAGGACAGACAGAAGTCGTACGCCGATAATCGTCGATGACCAATTGAATTCACCGTGGGCGACATGGTTATGTTGAAAKTTTCCCCTTGGAAGGGTATTTTACGATTTGGTAAGCAAGGTAAGCTTAGTCCACGTTTCGTTGGACCATTCAAAATYATTGAACGTATTGGCAAACAAGCATATCGACTTGAACTTCCAGAAGAGCTGTCTGGTATTCACGATGTATTTCATGTTGGATATCTTCGAAAGTGTTTGGGTAAGTATGATGAAACAATTCCCTTAGCTGAGATGAAGATTGACGAACGACTGAGATATATCGAGGAACCAGAAGAAATTTTAAACGAAAGAACGGCAAATCTTCGAAACAAGACAATCGATTTGGTATTAGTGAAATGGAAGCATCATCGTGGTCTGAATTGCACGTGGGAGAACAAAGAACAGATG
>NW_020201308.1:39758-48114 GCF_001531365.2 Cynara cardunculus var. scolymus | reverse complement strand
TCCCATTGCCAACCCATACACAACCCATTACCCAAACACACCCCCCAACCGATAAACAACCGATAACCCAAACTCAACCCCCAATCGAACCAACCACGGTGCAAGCAGACATTCCCTCTTCATCAAGGCACCCTTCGTAGAGCCGAGTCGATGAAATAATCGAGAACATGGAGTCGCTAAGGAGACGTCCAGAGATACCACCAAGGGAACCCATCATGATGGAGAACATCCATCAATATCTATACCACGATCGCGATGAAAGCTTGTCTCTCAATCCTCCAGTTCTATCGCCAGAATCCATGGACCTCCTACACCATCAGTTCGTTAGACAGACTATGCAACCACCACAAGCTGTCTTCTCAAACGATGGGATAAGGATGGTAATGGATATAAAGATGAGGACCTTCACAACAGAACTATAAGATATATCAAGAACACGATGGAGAGAGCTCATGGTGAGGTCAGCGTCTTCAACGACAATGACTTGATCAATCTCAATTCCTATGACTTGATCGACCTCTATGCATTCACAGCTCAGCGACAGGATCAAGGAATAAGATTTGGGATGGCAAAAAGAGCGAGAGTGAAGATGATGGAGGCCTTGGTAAGCATCAAGCCAAGAGTGATTTTCAAATTGCTTTACATTTGGGTATCGAAAGACTCTCCTGCGCTCCACCTAATGAAGACTTTCCTGGCCTGCAGGAGAAGAGATCTGCTTCTGTCTTAACTCAACCCGAGCTTGGACTTGTCTTCAAGAATGAGTTCGGGGTAAAGAAATTTTTTAGACTAACTGAAGCATTCAAGTATTCAATCGATACACATGAGTGGTTTCAGAAAGTTATCAGAGAGAGACTGGGCAGAACTCATGTGCCAAGAGAAGATGGGAATCAACTCATTCATGACATATCAACAGTCCTCAGCTATCGAAGACTACTTCTGCGCTTCTGGGAAATATCTCAAGGTATATCATGATGAGTTGTAATTTTTTTGCTTTAATATGAAATATCTTTTGCTTCCAGTACTATAAGAATTCATCATCCAATGAAAATTTGGAATTTGATGCTTTTCTTTACGTTAGTCTTTGTTCTTCAAAATTGTTCATAGATTAGTTTATGTTTATTCTTTCATTACTTAGGGGGAGATTGTTAGACCCCATAATTTATAAGTGTAAAAGTAATGAAGAACAATAAGTGATGAGGAACCAGAAGATCGATGAAGACAGTAAGGCAGAATTGACCAAGTCTGGAGAAGAACCATAGGGTCGATGAACAACCAGAGATGCGATGGAAAAAGCATCTTCATCACCCCTCTGGTCAACAACACTTAGAGTTTTCTTCAGCAATTCAACCAGAGGCATATAATGAAGATATAAAGATAAGGTTGAAATAATCATTCCATGAAAGACAGCTGGAGATGACAAATCGACAGCTGGATTTCAAGTTTATCTTAATTTATAGCTTATCCATAGTTTAGATAAACTTTATCCGTTAGTAGAAGATTAGCTAAATAGTCTCACTAGATAGTTATCTTCTAATTAGCCTTCTAGTATAAATAAGTGATTAGGCCTATTGTTAAAAATGTCGCTTTTACGTTTTTCATATTGAATAAAGTAAAATCATTGGCACTCAAGATTATTCTTTGAATGTTCATAGATTGTTCTTGAGTGTTCATCATTTTGTTCATTAAAGAACTATAATTTGGATATTCTTAACTCGATTATTAGTGTTATTGAGAGATCTGGGATCTACAGAAGGTCCTGCTGTATTCTACAGAGAAACACCTGTTGTTCCTAAACAAGTCGGACCTGCACAAAGAGTGATTAAAGAGAAGTTCTGATATAATGCGGAAGAGAATGAAAGAGCCCATGTATATGTGCTATGCAAGTCCTACATGATGCAAGCACTAACCAACGATATCTACACGAGCATTGAGAGCCATAAATCATCTGGTCACATCATGTGGGTTCAAATTGAAAAGATGATGATGGGTTCCAAAGTGGGAACTCAATTGAAAATTACTAATTGTATATCTGCGTATGAAGAGTTCAAGGCTAAAGAAGGAGAGAGCCTTGACGATGTTTATGACAGGATTACCAGACTACTTAATGAGCTAACCAAGAATGAAAATCTCCAAAACTGTCATAGAGATAAATGTTAAATTCCTTAGCAACTTACAACCAGAATGGAAACCTTATGCTAACCATATCAGATTTAACAAATCTTTATTTCATATCGACATACATGAGGTTTATGAATTTCTGAAGCAGAACGAGGAAGAAGTTTTGGAGATTCGAGATTCTAAGAAGAAGAAGGAAAAGAAAGTTGTTGATCCTTTAGCCTTTGTGTCTGAAAAGAAAGGAAAAAGCAGATCTGAGAAGCAAGTGAAAGAAATCAGCAAATCAAGTGAGTCGGCAAGTGAAGGAAGTGACAGGACTGATTCTGACTCTGAAATGACAGAAATCAAACATGTCATGGAAATGTTAACTAAGGCATTCCAAAAGAAGTTTCAGAAAATACCGCACTCAAACAATCAGAGATTTTCTTCCGGCTCAAAATATGAATTTAAAGATAAATTCGGTGAGAAAAAGAAATATGAAGGAAAGAGATTTGAGAAGAAATTCGAGAAGAAGCCGGAAGAGAAGAAGAAATTTGTAAAAGGCATAACAGATGAGCATACAAAGTGCTATAACTGTGGCAAGCTAGGCCATTTTGCTGTAAACTACAGAAAGCCAATAACGAGAAATACCGACTATTACAAGAACAAATTTCTTCTCTCGAAACAAAGAGATGCGGGTAAAGCACTCATGGCAGAAGACGATCATTGGTTAAATTTAACTGATAAGGAGGAAGAATCAGAAGCGGTTTCTCACATATGCTTGATGGCTAGAACTGAAAGTTGTTCTTTAGATGAAGGAGAAGAACAGAGTGCTGAAATAGAAGAAGAGGTATTGGAGAATTCTTGCTTAAAACAGATGCAAAAGATGATGCTTAAACTCCAATCTTTCCAGCAACAATTAAAAACAGAAAAATTACGTTCAAATAATTTTGAAAAAGAATTACAAACGCAAAAAGAAAAATACATCAGATTATTTGATGAAAATGCTGGAAATTTGGACTGGGCAAAATCTTTGTTATCTGGATCTAAAACATTTAATGAAAAATATAATATCTTAAAAGTCGGGCTATCTAATTCCAAGGAACGATTTAAGTCGTTAAAATTAATTAATGAAGAACTGGTTGTTAAAATAAGTAAGCTTGATTTACAAATAATTCAATTAAATGAAAAACTGAAGTCTAAGGAAGAAATGTTATATAAGAGAGGGCAGACTGATCAAACAAGTTTTCTGAATAAACCCTCTGAAACAAGATTCTTTAACCCTCGGGAAGGGTTGGGGTACGAAAATCCAAATTTTTTAGGAAAAGCTTTATATTATACCCCGACTCTATATAAATTTGAATATCTTGATTGCGGACCCGAGTTTTCAATTAAATTTACAAAATCTTCTGATGAGATAGAACAACAAGAAGATATTAACCGTCAAAGAAAAGACAAAATAGAGGTTCCGTTTGATTATAAAAACTTAAATGATAGCTATAAAAATCAAGACTATGTACTTTCAACCGATTATTTTCACAGTTATTCTAAAGTAGAGCTTGAATCTAAACCCGCTGAACCAAAGTTTTATACTCCAACTTTGATTTTAGAAAAATAAGTGGTTCAGCTGGAAAAGATTTTAAATGAAGAACGGTTTTCATTTTATCAACAAAAATAAGAATTTTTAAATAAAATTGAAGATTTACAAAATTTTAAAGTAAAAACGGAACATGTTGAGTCTGAGTATTTCTCGTGTAATAAATCTTCAAATGAAGATTCTGATTCAGAAGAAATAAATATTTTAAAGGAAGAAATTAATTTTTCCGATATCTTGAATTCAGAAGTTTGTTTAGACGATGAGATTGATCAGTTCGACTTTTCGAAAAAACTACCCAATCATGAAGATTTCTTTGTTAAAAAATGAAATGACTGAGGACTCTGACTTAGCTTCAGATTTAGAAAAGAATTTTAATGAAAAACCTATTTCCGAGAATTGGTATTATAAAAAGATTAAAACTAAAAAGAATTTGAGGAAACAGAAAAAGCTTACTAATAAGAAAAATAAACATAAAGTTCATCATTCATTTAAAGCTGATGATTTTATTTTTCCTGTTTCAGATAACCCGATGAAGTTTAAGAAGGTTTGGAAGGTAAAAGAAGAAGAAAAATCTTCAACTCGAGAGAAGAAGAATAATTTTACTAAGTCTGTATTAAATGATTCGACATTGAATAATTCTGTAAAAAGATATTCAGTAGATGAATTGTTTGATATTAGAAATGGTAAAAATAATTGTTCTCCGTGTGGATTGAATGAGTTACTTAAGTCTTTTACTTCTTTTAAGCCTTATCTGTTCATGCATTCTGCTTTAACTGCTTTATCTAAGAAATTTCATTTTAAAGAACGTTGGTTTGGTACATACAGTATACCACTAACGAGATCTGAGCTTAAAGAAACCAAACTAAAATGGGTACCAAAACCCAATTGATTTCATTTTTGCAGGTTAACCGACATGTGTGGTTCTTAGACTCCGGATGTTCTAAGCACATGACTGGTAGAAAAGATTTATTATCTAACTATGTTAAATCTTTTGGAGGTACGGTAAGATTAGGAAACGATCAATACGCGCATATCCTTGGATACAGTGACGTAATTTCTGGGAATTTAATGATAAAGAAAGTGTCGTTTGTCGAAAGACTTGGACCTAATCTTTTCAGTATAGGTCAATTTTGTGATAAGAATTTAGAAGTTTGTTTTAAAGCTAACTAGTGCAGCATCCGAACTACTGATGGTAAGGAGCTTCTAGCTGGAATCAGAAGATCAAACCTCTATACAATTGACCTATCCAAGACAAAAGTAGATACTAACGTCTGCTTGATATCCAAGGCATCCTTGAAGCAGAATCTGCTATGGCATCGGCGTCTTTCTCATTTAAACTTCAAATATCTGAACAAGTTGGTTTGTGACAACTTGGTTAAAGGCATCCTAGACCTAAAGTTTCATAAAGATCATGTATGCAGTACATGTGAGATGAGCAAACTGAAAAAAGCTTCACATAAGCTGAAGACAGAATTCAACACTGAACGTTCTCTACATTTACTCCATATGGATCTCTGTGGTCCTATGCGAGTCCAAAGCATTAACGGAAAGAAGTATGTGTTGGTCATAGTCGACGACTAGAGATATACCTGGGTTCATTTTATGAGGTCAAAGGATGAAGCGGCTGAGACAATAATCTCTTTCTTGAAGACAGTTCAAAACAATCTGCAACTGCCAGTTCAGAAAATCAGAACTAACAACGGAACTGAATTCAAGAACAATACACTCGGCTCATTCCTCGAATCCATTGGTATCACACATATGTTTTCGGCAGCCCGGACACCACAACAGAATGGTGTCGTTGAGCGTAAAAACAGAACGTTGGTGGAAGCAGCGCATACACTTCTTACCTGTTCAAAGCTTCCACTATTCCTATGGGCTGAAGTAGTGGCGACTGCTTGTTTTACCCAGAACCGATCCCTCATTCACAAAAGGTTTGGTAAAACTCCATATGAAATAATAAACAAAAGAATACCTAATATCAAATTCTTTCGAGTTTTTGGTTGCAGGTGTTTTATTTTAAATGACAAAGAGGACAGATGGAAGTTCACTGCAAAAGCTGATGAAGCAGTCTTCGTAGGCTATTCGAAAGCATCTGCTGCATATAGGGTCTACAACAAGAGGACTAAAATCATCAATGAGAGCATGAATGTGTCTTTTGATGAAGTCATTGATGTGGCTTCTGAACAATTCAGTTTGGGACCTGGGCTGATAATTAATACTACGCAGAAAGCCGATAAACTTAAGTCTTCTAATTCTGATAATACTGATTTAGATTCATTGTTTGAGAACTTTTATGAAGAATATTTCGAAAATAAATCTAATCAGTCTAATGATTTGTCCAGGAACATATAGATCGAATAACAGTTATCTGGTCCATCTTATGATGCTCCAGTAACTGAAACTGAAGAAGAAACGAAAGTAGTCGATGAAGAAATAGAGATGGAAACTCCTGACGGTCCAGTTCAGTGTAACACCCCCAAATCCATACATTGCATATAACACATATTTCATACATCGAATACATGTTTTAAACCCAAATAGATCCATAATACAAGAGTCTAAAATACGAAATACACAACTCAAAAATTCCAAATACAAGTTCTTGCAAATGTAATTCCTATGAGTTCCTATCTTCCCGCATGCAAGTAAAAATAGAATCATAGTATGCCTTTCCCCTTATCACTATAGCTGGTATTACCTGTACACACATAATTGAAACACACAAAATGAGGGTTAGACAACAGTCTAGTGAGATCCCCCTTTTTCATACAATGCAGGGTGATAAACACCAAAACCTTTATCACAAATTGTGGCATAAAAACAGATTATGCTTTGGTCCATCGGTCCTCTAGTCAAAAATCAACACTTAGAAAATTTGACGCCAAGAGGTCCAAATCCCCTCTGGTTCCTCTTCCACAGCTTCTGGACAATACATGCACGCTCAACCAGAGCTTCTGGAATTGCGCGTAAGACCATCCAGAGCCTCTCCAGACTATCACTCAAGGCCATCCAAAGCCCCTCTGGACTATTATAACGAAGTTTGCCAAGTATAAAAACATTTGAAAACTCTTTCAAATTTATGACCAGAGCTTCTGGTTCCTCATTCCAGAACCTCTGGTTCAAAACCAAAATATTTATAAAAGGCTTTAAGTTTAACAAGAGCCTCTAGTTCCTCAATCCAGAGCTTCCAATCTAAAATCAAGACCAACCAGAGTTCCTCTGGTCTATTTTTTGTAAAAAGAATCCAAGTATAAAAACTCTCAAAATGATTTTTATAAAGGAAGTTTAATACAGAGATCTTATTTAGAAGATGCAGAGCCTCTATATGCGGAAGCCTTATTTTAAAAGCAGAGCTCTGTATCTAGCGGATACAGAGCCTTTGCACAAAAACCCAATTTTTAATACAGAGCAATGTATTTAACAAATACAGAGCTTCTGTCTGATAGACCAATTTTTGATACAGAGCTCTGTATCTAACAGATACAGAGCTTCTGATTTTCACAACCGACTATGCAAAAGCACTTGCATTGTTTTCAAACACTAACCAGACCCTTCTGGTTCTTTAAAATAAATACCAACCAAAGCCCTTTGGTTCCTTCACAGGTATACCCAGAGCCTTTGTGGTACCTCTGGTTCWACAGTATGATCAAAACAGTTTTATCCAAAATCCATGACCAAGGGCCATATTTTTCCCAATCCATAACATCAATACTATCATCTCTTATAAGAACAACATCTCTGAATCCTCAAATCACTAAGAAGTGAGAACTCCAATCTGTTGTATCCTAAGAGACATAATAGCAATAGTTATACCATGCACACACAACGACCAGCCTTATTACATCCAGAATCCCCATCATAGCAACAACTATCACAAACCACACACTTGACCAACCTTATTTCCCCTGAAAATCATATGAAGTATTTCATCCAACTAACAGGCTGCAGTATTCATGTTAAAGTGAACCTATTCATAGTTTCATCAAAATCTAGTTCCCCCCACAGGTTTATATTTCAAAAACTGATTGAACCATAAGAACACTCATGTTCTTTCCAAACAGAAATTCTGGTTCCCCCCACAGGTTTATATTTCAAAACCCGATTGAACCAAAAGAACACTCTTGTTCATAAATCATCGCTGTTTAAACTCATTTAGATCCTCGAAACAAAACCATAGATCAGTCTATTTTAAAAAACACCATCTGCCTTCTGGTTACCCAGAAACAGCAGCCAAAAACAGTAACAGCTTAACAGTTGTTTGAAACCAGTCTAACATCTTCCAAATTAAGATCAAAATAGTTTATACCACAAACACATGAGGAGTTTAGTTTCAAAACTACTCACCTTTCCCAAAACAGATTCTGCAGCAAACAACAGCTTTTAATATGAAACAGGTTCTATTAAAAACAACTTCTGTTTTAAGGTCTTTGATCAATCAGCTTTTTGCACAAAATTCCACACTCTTCTTTCCATAAAAATTCTTTGAGATGCAAATGGTAAGGGAGGATTCTTACSACATCTCTCTTTAAATAGCCACACACAGGTGGTTTTTAGAAAACAGGCAGTGGAAATTTACTTCATAGACAAGCAAACACAAATACTTGGTCAAGAAGGCTTCTTAACAGAAGCATCATACAAGCTGCTTACCAAGGTGCTTGTATG
>NW_020201308.1:35240-39540 GCF_001531365.2 Cynara cardunculus var. scolymus | reverse complement strand
TCACATACTTCCAATTAATTCATGCTTATTAACACATAAACACATAATGTACYTTAACCCAATATGTCTAAAAGCCTGGTTATCACATTATTCCCCCCTCAAAAGAATTCTGTCCCGGAATTCACATTTCAAACAACCAAGGATAATGGGTTCTCATCTCTGATTCCAACTCCCATGTTGCTTCAGAACAACCTCCACTGAATTTTCACCAACTTTATTTCTTTATTTCTTTATTTCTTAGAGTCTTGACTTTACTGTCAGTTATGGCTTCTAGTGCCTCTTGGAAGTTCAACTTCTCATCTAACTTGATCTCTAGAAGTGAGATGGCTTGGGTGGCCTCTGCCAAACACTTACGTAAGTTGGAGACATGGAAAGTGTTGTGGATGAGACTAAGCTCTTTTGGTAGCTCTAGCTGGTAGGCTACTGCTCCAATTCTTTTGCAAATTTTGAAAGGCCCAACATATCTTGGACTGAGCTTTCCTTTCTTCCCAAACCTCATTACACCCTTCCAAGGAGATGCTTTCAACATTACCAGATCTCCCACAAAGAATTCAATTGGTTTCCTTCTTTGATCAGCATAACTCTTTTGCCTGTCTTGAGCAGTCTTGATTCTGGCTCTAATCTGCTCAATTTTCTCTGCTGTGACTTGCACAATTTATGGTCCTATTAACTGTATTTCGCCTACTTTATTCCAGCACACAGGAGTTCTACATTTGCCCCATACAGAACTTCATATGGGGCTGCCTTAATGCTGGAATGATAGTTGTTATTGTATGCAAATTTAATCAAAGGCAGGTGATCTTCCCAGCTTCCTCCAAAATCAATTATACAAGCCCTTAGCATATCCTCCAGAGTCTGAATGGTTCTTTCATTTTACCCATCAGTCTGTGGGTGATATATTGTGCTCAAATGGATTTGAGAACACAAGGCCTTTTGGAAACTTTCCCAGAACTTAGAAGTGAATCTGCTATGTCTGTCTGAAATGATAGACAATGGAACTCCATGCCTGGTCACAATTTCCTTAATATACAGTTGAGCCAGCCTCTCAAGAGTATAACTTTCTTTCATAGGCAGGAAATGTGCAGACTTGGACAATCGATCAACTATTACCCATATTGCATCAAGACCTTTTGGTGTTCGGGGTAACTTCATTACGAAGTCCATTGTTATATGGTCCCATTTCCAGACAGGTATTTCCAAGGTTTGCAAGCTTCCATAAGGTTTTTGGTGTTCAATCTTTACCTGAAGGCATGTCATACACTGCTCAACATACTCAGTTATGCTCCTCTTTAGTTCTGGCCACCAGTAGAACACTTTCAAATCCTTGTGCATTTTATTGTTTCCTGGGTGTATTGAGTAACGAGACCTGTGACTATCATCCAAAATGATCTTCCTTGTATTCCCATGGCATGGCACCTAGATTTTGTTTTGAAAACCCAACAGCCCTTGATCATTCTTTTCTAAGTTGGCAAGCATCTTTCCCAATCCTTCTACCTTGATGTGCTCTGCTTGAACAGCCTCTGCCTGATATCTCTATATCTCCTTATGAAGGTCCAGAGATAGATTTATGCTCATTGCCACAGCTTTGATAGTTTCACTTTTCTCTTTGTGGCTTAGAGCATCAGCTACAACATTGGCTTTTACTGGATGGTAAAGAATTTCACAATCATAATCACTTACCAATTCAATCCATCTTCTCTGCCTCATGTTGAGTTCTTTCTGAGTAAACAGATGCTACAGGCTTTTATGGTCTATGAATATCTTGCATCTAGTCCCCAACAAGTAGTGCCTCCAACTCTTTAGTGCAAAGACAACAGCTGCCAATTCCATATCATGCGTTGGATATTGCTTCTCATGATCTTTTAACTGGCCAGATGCATAGGCTATTACTTTTCCCTTTTACATCAACACACAACCCAAACCCAACTTGGATGCATCACTGTAGACAATGAAATCTTCTGTTCCTTCTGGTAAAGATAGGATTGGTGCACAGCAAAGACGGTCCTTTAAAGTTTGAAAAGCCTTTTGTTGATACTCTACCCATTGAAACTTTAAATCTTTGCGGGTCAACTTGGTTAGAGGTACAACTATTTTGGAGAAATCTTGGATGAACTTTCTATAATAACCAGCCAATCCAAGGAAACTTCTTACCTCAGATGGGTTTTGCGGTGCCTTCCATTTCTCTACAGCTTCAATTTTATCTTGATCCACCTTGATTCCTTCTTTGGAGATGACATGACCCAAAAACTGTACTTCTCTTAACCAGAATTCATATTTGCACAACTTAGCATATAGCTTTTCTCTCTTTAACAGGCTTAAGATCAAATGCAGATGCTTTGCATGCTCTGCCTCAGTCTTTGAGTAGATAAGGATGTCATCAATGAAAACTATCACAAATTTGTCAAGGTATTCTCTGCACACTCTATTTATGAGATCCATGAAGCTGCTGGTGCATTGGTTAGTCCAAAAGACATAACCAATAATTCGTGATGTTCATACCTTGTTCTAAAAGCTATTTTAGGTGTGTCTTCGTTTCTGACTTTCAATTGGTGATAACCAGATCGTAGATCAATTTTTGAGAAGAATTTTTCCCCAACTAGTTGATCACACAAACCATTAATTCTAGGCAAGGGATACCTGTTTTTTATTGTGACTTTGTTGAGTTCCTTGTAGTCTATACACATCCTCATTGTTCCATCCTTCTTCTTTACAAACAGAATTGGTGCTCCCCATGGTGATGTACTTGGCTTTATGAACCCTTTATCAARCAAGTCCTTTAGCTGAGACATCAACTCTTTTAATTCAGATGGGGCTAGTCTGTAAGGAGCTTTTGCTATGGGTGCAGCCCCTGGTTTGAGTTCAATTTTGAATTCCACTTCCCTGTCTGGTGGAAGACCAGACAGATCATTTGGGAAGACTTCAGGATATTCTTTGACAACAGGAATAGATTCTGGTTCTGCTATTTCTCTTACTGTATCAATCACATAGGCCAAGAATCCTTGGCACTTTTTTTTCATACAATTGTGAGCCTGTGATACTGATAGAAGACTGGGATGATGATCCTGGTGATCACCCTTTATTATGACTGTTCCTTTGCCTAGAAGCTCTATTTTCACTCTCTTTTGGTTGCACAAAATGTATGCCTGGTTACTGGCTAACCAGTCCATCCCCACCACTACATCAAATTCCTTCATTGGCATAGGGAACAAACGGATGGGTAGCTTACAACCTTCAATAATGATGGCATAATCTTGGTATATAGAAGCTATAGTTTCTTGACTGTTTGCAGTCTCAACTATCAGCTTTTTATCAAGTAATATTGGGATCATGCAGGCACTTTTAGCAAATAAAGGAGATACAAATGAAAATTTTGCACCTGAATCAAAAAGCACCTTAGCACATACTGAGTTGATTGAGAAAGTACATGTTACCACATCTGGTGCATCTTCTACCTCAGTTTCAGTCATTTGGAAGGATCTGCCTTGAACTTTACCAAATCCTCCCCTATTATCACCAGGACTTCTTCTGTTGTTTGGAGCATTGTTTCCCAAAGTTAGTTGTGGTGGTTTCAGCTGTGGACACTTGTCTTTAACATGGTCTGGTGAATTACAATGGAAACACCTTCTGATCTGCCAACAGTAGGTTAAGGTGTGCCCAATTTCTCCAGAGTTAAAACATTTCAATGGTTTAGGTCTATAGCTGCCTTGATGAACCTGTTTGCATCTTGGGCAGGCTCTCTCCATCTGCCTCTGTATTGGTTTCTTGTAGAATTTAGCAGCCTTTGATCCTCTATAGCCAGTTGAGGATCCCTCCCATTTCCTCTTTTCTACAACCTTCCCTTCATCACTCCTATGTTTATTCCTTTCAGTAACCTCTGCAGCATCAACTGTTGCAGGAAAAGTGGTAGGATTTATAGCAATCACCAATTCTCTTATTGAGGGCTTAAGTCCCCAAATATACCTATCCACTTTCCTTGCTTCAGTAGCAATATAATGTTCAGCAAACCTGGAGAATTCAATAAACCTTTCTGTGTAGGCTCTGACTGCCCCAAAGCCCTGCTCCAGCTTGAGAAATCTTCCTCCATTTGCCTAATTGCTGTTTTAACAGAATTGTTCTTTAAATCTATTCACAAACTCTGTCCAGGATAGGTTCTGCAGCATATCTGGTCTGGCCAAAGACTCCACTTCCCACCAGAACACAGCATTAGACTTCAACATAGCAACAGCAAATCTGACTTTATCAGCCTCTGGACATCTAATAGTGTTGAAGACAGATTCAATTTCCTTGATCCAACGTAATG
>NW_020201308.1:25908-34135 GCF_001531365.2 Cynara cardunculus var. scolymus | reverse complement strand
TTGGTCCATCGGTCCTCTGGTCAAAAATCAACACTTAGAAAATTTGACGCCAAGAGGTCCAGAGCCCCTCTGGTTCCTCTTCTAGAGCTTCCACTCTAAAATCAAGACCAACCAGAGCTCCTATGGTTTATTTTTTGTAAAAAAAATCCAAGTATAAAAACTCTCAAAATGATTTTTATAAAGGAAGTTTAATACAGAGCTCTTATTTAGAAGATGTAGAGCCTCTATATGCGGAAGCCTTATTTTAAAAGTAGAGCTCTGTATCTAGCGGATACAGAGCCTTTGCACAAAAACCCAATTTTTAATACAGAGTTATGTATTTAACAAATACAGAGCTTCTGTGTGATAAACCAATTTTTGATACAGAGCTCTGTATCTAACAGATATAGAGCTCTGTATCTAACAGATACAGAGCTTCTGATTTTCACAACCGACTATGCAAAAACACTTGCATTGTTTTCAAACACTAACCAGACCCTTCTGGTTCTTTAAAATAAATACCAACCAAAGCCCTCTGGTTCCTTGACAGGTATACCTAGAGCCTTTGTGGTACCTCTGGTTCAACAGTATGATCAAAACAGTTTTATCCAAAATCCATGACCAAGGGCCATATTTTTCCTAATCCATAACATCAATACTATCATCTCTAATAAGAACATCTCTGAATCCTCAAATCACTAAGAACTGAGAACTCTAATCTATTGTATCCTAAGAGACATAGTAGCAATAGCTATACCATGCACACACGACCATCCTTATTACATCCAGAATCCCCATCATAGCAACAGCTATCACAAACCACACACAAGACCAACCTTTTTTCCCCTGAAAATCATATGAAGTATTTCATCCAACTAACAGGCTGCAGTATTCCTGTTAGAGTGAACCTGTTCATAGTTTCATCAAAATCTGGTTCCCCCCACGGGTTTATATTTCAAAACCTGATTGAACCATAAGAACACTCATGTTCTTTCCAAATAGCAATTCTGCTTCCCCCCACAGGTTTATATTTCAAAACCCGATTGAACCAAAAGAACACTCTTGTTCATAAATCATGGCTGTTGAAACTCATTTAGATCCTCAAAACAGAACCATAGATCAGTCTGTTTTAAAAAACACCATCTGCCTTCTGGTTACCCAGAAACAGCAGCCAAAAATAGTAACAGCTTAACAGCTGTTTGAAATCAGTCTAACATCTTCCAAATTATGATCAAAACAGTTTATACCACAAACACATGAGGAGTTTAGTTTCAAAACCACTCATCTTTCCCAAAACAAATTCTGCAGCAAACAACAGCTTTTAATATGAAACAGGTTCTGTTAAAAAYARCTTMTGTTTTAAGGTCTTTGATCAATCAGCTTTTTGCACAAAATTCCACACTCTTCTTTCCATAGAAATTCTTTGAGATGCAAATGGTAAGGGAGGATTCTTACCACATCTCTCTTTAAATAGCCACACACGGGTGGTTTTTAGAAAACAGGCAGTGGAAATTTACTTCATAGACAAGCAAACACAAATACTTGGTCAAGAAGGCTTCTTAACAGCAGCATCATACAAGCTGCTTACCAAGGTGCTTGTATGCTGCTTCCAATTATGTGGACAGAAATCATTCGGCAGCATCATACAAGCTGCTTACCAAGGTGCTTGTATGATGCTTCTAATTATGTGGACCAAAATCATTCACACCACATACACATATAATCCATTTTATTTAGCATGCATAATCACATACTTTCAATTAATTCATGCTTATTAACACATAAACACATAATGTCCCTTAATCCAATATGTCTGAAAGCCTGGTTATCATATTCAGCGGGAAGAGGGTGAAAATTCTGAAGTGCAAGAGATATCGGTTGTGCAAGATGAAAATACCCTACCTCAGCCAGATATTCAGCCTACTCCAGTTCCAAATATTGAACCTTCACCTAAACCTGTTTGGATAAAGACCCCAAATACTTACACTGATCAAAACTCAGATCAAAGCTCCTATGTTTCCCTACCTCATAGCAAGAAGTGGACCTGGAATCACCCAATACATCAAGTTATTGGTGAACCATCAGCACCTATTCGTACACGGTCTCCTACAGCTAATGAGTATCTACACTCCACGTTTTTTAGTAACAGTTAACCAACTAAGGTATCTGAAGCCTTAGCTGATATGGATTGGATACTTGCGATGCAAGAGGAGCTGAACCAGTTTGAAGCACTCAAAGTCTGGAGATTGGTACCTCGTCCCAACAATAAGACGATTATCGGTACAAAATGGGTATTCAAGAACAAAAAGGATGAAGACGGCATTGTTGTCAGAAATAAGACCCGACTCGTCGCTAAAGGATACAATCAACAAGAAGGCATTGACTACGACGAAACTTTTGCCCCGGTAGCAAGGATTGAAGCAATACGGATGTTTTTGGCGTACGCGGCACACAAGAAATTCGTAGTGTACGAGATGGATGTCAAGACAGCATTTCTGTATGGTCTTCTCAAGGATAAAGTCTACGTTTCTCAACCGAAGGGTTTTGTGGATCAGTCAAAGCCGAATCACGTTTATATCCTCGACCGAGCTCTTTATGGTCTTAAACAAGCTCCGAGAGCCTGGTATGATATCTTATCAGAGTTTCTAGTAAAGTCAGACTTCTCGAAAGGTAATATTGACACAACCCTTTTCATTAAAAAGAAAAAGTCGGATATTATTTTGATAAAAATATATGTAGACGACATAATATTTGGATCTACAAACCCAAAATACTACAAAAACTTTTCTGCGTTAATGGTTTCACGTTTTAAAATAAGGATGATGGGTGAGATGAACTTCTTTTTAGGTCTTCAAGTAAAACAATTATCTTTGGGTATCTTTATCTGTCAAACAAAATATATATATTTGATATTCTGAAAAAATTTAATTTGGAAAACTGTTGTTGGGTCATTGACCAGCATCTTCCTAAATCGAAACGTGGCGCTGGCTGCTACGCTATAAGAAAATAATTTGTGCCTTCTCCACCATCAATTGCTTTTGGCGTAGTGGTAAGCGTTTGGATCCTAACATGTGGTATCAGAGCAAATCACGGGTTCGAATCCCATGGTGTGCATAATAATACGAAAGGCATGTTGTGCAGCCATTGACTTCTAGCAAAGATCTTGTTAGTGCTGGTAGATGCTGGGGGGGGATTGTTGGGTCATTGACCAGCATCTTCCTAAATCGAAACGTAGCGCTGGCTGCTACACTATAAGGAAATACATTGCGCCTTCTCCACCAGCAATTGCTTTTGACGTAGTGGTAAGCGCTTGGATCCTAACAACTGTTCATCTATAAAAACACCCATGGCTCATGGAACGAAAATACATGTTGATCTATCTGGAAAAGCTGTAGATCAGAAAACATACCGAGGCATGATTGGTTCTTTATTGTATTTGACGTCTTGTACACCTGATATTATGTTTTCAACACATCTTTGTGGCAGATATCAGGCTAATCCAAAGGAGTCCCATTTAAGTGCCGTTAAGCGCATTTTCCATTATCTAAAAGGGACTGCTAATCTTGGACTCTAATATCCCAAGGGTACTAGTTTTAAACTGACAGCTTACTCAGATGCATAATATGCAGGCTGTATGTTGGACAGGAAAAGCAATTCTGGACATCTACAATTTTTGGGAGACAAATTAGTCAGCTGGGCATCAAAGAAACAGAATTGCGTGTCCATATCTACTGCCGAAGCAGAATATGTAGCTGCTGCGAGCTGTTGTTCTCAAGTTTTATGGATGCAGACACAGCTCAGAGACTACGGGTTTTATTTTAACAAAATTCCTATTTATTGTGATTCTAAAAGTGCAATCGCTATTTCCTGTAATCCTGTCCAACACACAAAGACCAAACATATAGATATCCGGTATCATTTTATAAAAGATCATGTAGAAAAATGAACCATTGAACTGTATTTTGTAAATACATAATTTCAATTAGCTGACTTATTTACGAAAGCTTTAGATGAAAAATGTTTTAGCTTTCTCGTATCTATGTTAGGTATGCTTAATTTTAAAATTTGAATTTTTATTAAAAACAATTCAATTTATTGAATTGTATTTAATTCAAATTCATTTGGTCAAAATATCTGTATTTTTTAATACAAGTCAGTGTTTCATTTTTTTATCTGATTTTAAATTCTCTGATCGTGGAAATCTATATTTGAGGGGGAGTGTGGATCTTTATCTGTATTTTTATCTGATCATATTTTAAGGGGGTTTGATTTTATCTGTATGGACTAACAATTTAAATTTTCCTTACAGGTTTTTCAAACATTATCTAACTTTTGAAAGATTTAGAGTTCAAAAATATAAGTGTTTGGCCGATTTAGACTAATCCGGACAACACTTGTCCGATTTATTGCAAATCCAGACAACGTAGTGTCCAATTTAGACTAATGCGGACAAAAGGCTATATGATAAACTCTTATCCGGATAAAGTTAGATATGTTTTACAAGGAGTTGAGCGGATTTCTAAATCGCTTAGTCACTTTGAGCGGATTGCTAAATCGCTTATGTCATTTGTGCATTTCAAGTGATTAAATCGCTTATTTGTTGAGCGATTTAATTCCTTCGTTGAGCGATTTAATTTCTTCTTTGAACGATTTATTCCTAAATCGATTAACTCTTGAGCGATTTATTATTAAATCGGACGACCCTTGACCGGTGTTCTTCTAAATCGCCTATGCTTTGAGCGATTTATTGTCCGGATTATCACTTAGTTGTTTTACATTCTCTAAATCAGACACCTCTTGTCCGATTTATCCTAATCCAGATAAGCTTTGAGCGGTTTAGAATCTGAACGGTTTTTTAGTTTGACTATAAATACTCGATTCATTTTTAAATTTCATTTTTTACTTTTACCCTAAATCGCGTATTACTGTTCATCTTCGTCGTCGCTTAACTTCTTCTAAATCGCTCAAGAACTTTAATTCATCGATCAATCTTGATTCTGTTTCTTCATTTCTTCTTAAAAGGTTTATATTCTATCATGATAATCTTGGACTATATTTTGTATTGGACTGTAACTATTGAATCTAATACTTTGAATTTGAATCTAATAATTTTGGACTGGTAAATCGATTGAATCTTAAAATGAATCAAAACCTATATAATCGATTCTAATCAAAATGGTTTTGGGTTAATATGTTGTTTCAGTTTTGACCGATTTAGTTTTTAGGATTAGTTTAGGTTTAGATTTTTTTTATTAGTTTTATTCGATTTACAGTTTTTGTGTCTTGGCCGGATTATTCACCGGAGAAGGTGACCGGAGTTTACTCCGATCAACCTTAATCTGGTTGATACTTGTTCGGTTTAGGTTTAGAGTTGGAATTTTTTTTTAATTTTGTTGTTGACCGGATTTTTAATCCGGTTGATAATATTTTTAATTTTTTTAAGTTTTTGTTTCTTTTAGTAATATGTGTGTTTTTTTAAGTTTTATTAGAATTCCTGTTAGGACAGAAAGTCAGTGTAAAATTGTATTCGTCTTGAAAGTTACTATTGTCTATAATTAAAATAGACATCGTGTTTGACTTTGTATGTAAGGTTTGATTTTGACTAGGCTTTTATTGTTTGACCCTATAAATAGGGTGTTTATCTTGTAATTGTAGCAGGATGCTTATTGTAAATCATAATACGTAATAGAGAGTTTCACCACACTTTGAAGATTGACTTTTTCTCTCTATTTCTCCTACATGTTCTTAATAGAAAATCTTATCTTCCATCGATTATTTGAAGGTTTTTTTTAAGATTGATCATATAAGGGACACACAATTCCTTTTAATTTTTTTAGATAAATTTTTTTAAGTATTTTTTTTTAATGTTAGATATTTTTTTAGTAATAAGTTTCATTTTTTTTGTAGTAAATTTGTTTTTAGTGATTTTTTTTAGTATTTTTCTAAAGTCTTGATTTTTTTAAGTTTTTCATTTTTCTTTAATTTTTTTTTACTTTTATTTTGAGAAATTCGCTTTGTTTCATGAATTCAGAATATAATATTTTAGACATTTTACAGGTAAATGACGGATTTTCAACATCAGTCTGACGAGGAATCCCACATTCCTTCTGTCAGGCCTGATAATATAAATAATCCTCCCCAGCCATTAAACCAACCTATACCCGAAGAAAATTTACTTCCACAAAGCCAATATCTCGAAATTAAACCGAACAACTATTCCTTTAGCTTTGATATGCCTGCCGAATATCAAATAATCCTAGAAATCTTGTGCGGACACCCAATTTCGTATTCCCTTTCTACCCATACACCAGTTCCCATGATATATCTACAGCAGTTCTGGAATACTCTTACATTGGCCAAAGACAGAGAAACTTTCTACTTTGAAGGAAGCGTAGACGAGTATGTCAGTCGGTTGACATTAAAAAAAACTACGAAGAATACTACGCCTTCCTGGCCCGGGCTCCACAGGGTTTGAAACTCTTGTGACTGACGACGAACTTTGTCGTGACATCAAACGGTTAGGATACTCGCAAGAGTTGCCTAATCCATCACAATTCAAACGGAGATTCCTACCTTCTATCTGGCATCTTTTATTCTCAATCCTCAATAGATGCTTAACGTCAAAAACTGGGGGAATCGACACGTGCAGTAGTTCATTTATGAAGTTCTTTCATGGGATCGTATTCACGCGCAAGTACGATTATGCGCTCATAATATGGAATGAACTGGTGGAGCTCGTCAATGGTAAAAGATTTCCATCTAAAGCCAGAAAGTTTGTGCATTTTCAATGGTTTCTGCAACTTTTCATAAAAGCAATGATGAACTCTAACGAAGACATCCCGGCCAGAGCTAACAGTGAAATGGGGCCATTGTTTGTCATGTCTAGAATTCGACAACATACCGAAGTTGAAGATCTAGACTCTATCATGGAAATTCCACTCGAGCTATTTGCCTTCGCTGATCAGAGGGCTCAGTGTGTTATAGACTATAGATGAGTGATTGATCCTATAGTTCAGAAAGAAACGGTTGAACTTACCCCGGGATCACCCCATGCCTCAGCTGAGAGAGAGGCTATAGTTGTAGGTGAGAGTGTTCAGGAACATGGGTTACCTGAACAGGGCTGTGCGTTGAGGGAAAATGTAATTGAGAGGAGTGTTGAGGAGCGGGGAGCCTTTGATCAGCACAATACTTCATTAGATAGTACTTCCTTGACTTCTTCAAGTTCGAAAGATACAATATCCGACAACCAGGCAGCTCAGGGTGATGACAATGACAATGATGATGATGATGCTGACAACCCTGCTCAACCAATTCTTTCACAGAATATTCAAATAGGAGCAGTGGTTGATAATATTGATGAGATTTTTCCAAAGTTTGAACCTCCACACATTTGTCCAAGTCTGGATTCTCTGTCGTTTGATGTTGATGATTTTGGAGGCAAACTTGATGATTATGATCGCATGCTGGAAGATATGTCAAATATTCCAGTATAAGGAGGTGATGAGGGAGCTGAAGTTGAAAATACTGAGAGGTTGAGTGAGAGGGAAGCATAAAAAGATGGAGAGTGTGTGAGTGGAGCACAAAATCAAGATCAAGCTCCTATCCCAGCGGATACATATAGTCGGGCACCCACATCTGCTATTGTAACATCCATCTTCCTAATACGCTTAATTATGTGTTGAAAATATCGACTTTTCGGGTATGGTTTTGAGCATTGGGTTCAAACAATGGAATCTTTTTATTGGAGCTTGTAGGTTATCTCGTTTCGGAAGCGTAGGCGAAAACCCCCCTCTAAAACGGAGTCCCGAGCAAAAAGTTATGCAAATTGTTTTTAGTGTTTAGGGGTCAAAAAGGGTACCCAGCCGAGTCAACCCGACCCAACTTGGGATTTAAGTCGCAAATCATCAAATCAGCCCATTTTCAACTCCGTTTTCTCTCAAAATCAGTCTTGGTGTTCTAAGGTGCGATTACACACTTGGGAGTTAATCTATCCCTAAATCAAGTGTTTTATCAAGATTATTGAAGGATTTATAGAGAAATCAAAGGTAAAACTCGTATTTATCCTTATTTGATGACATGCATAGAGTTTAAGTCCTTACATGTGATGATTTATAGATGAAATCATGAAATTATGTTAGGACTAAGTGTTATTATTAGTTAGTATATGAAATCCAAGGATGGATTGTAAGATTTCTTGAAATTGTGATGTTAGCTCAAGAACAAGTGTTGACTTTTAGGAGTCAATTTG
>NW_020201308.1:20204-24358 GCF_001531365.2 Cynara cardunculus var. scolymus | reverse complement strand
TTATAAATTCATTTGATTGTCTTTGTTGTTTCCTTGAAATTCTATTTCTCGTTAACACCTGCTTTTGATAAATATTGACTCTTATATTTCTAGATTTTTCTTATAAATGTACTTACATGAGTCATAAGAAAGACCATAGGAAAGATCTGAGTGGGTAAATGAGCATTTATTAGTATGTTGTTTAATATTTTAGTTTTTTTTCATTTCTAGAATGATGTCTGCTCATGATGATGTTAGGATCAAGCGCTTACCCACTACACCAAAAGCAATTGCCTTGGTGAAGGCGCAACCATATTTTCCTTAAACCGTAGCAGCTAGCGCCACGTTTCGATTTAGGAAGATGCTGGAACCGTGACCAACAATCCCCCCCAGCATCTGCCGGTACTAATAAGAGCTTCGTTAGAAGTCAATGGCCGCGCATCATGCCTTTCTCATAATTATGCACTCCTTGCATATTATGCACACCATGGAATTCGAACCCGTGACCTGCTCTGATACCAATTGTTAGGATCAAGCGCTTACCCACTACACCAAAAGCAATTGCCTTGGTGAAGGCGCAACCTTATTTCCCTTAAAGCGTAGCAGCCAGCGCCACGTTTCGATTTAGGAAGATGCTGGAACCGTGACCAACAGATGATCATGCAAGTCATACACCAACAAACCTGGATGTTGGTGGGCATAACCCGGATTTAAATGAGGGTTTCGAAACCTCACGCGTTCACTTGGAAACTGGTCCACTCTTCGAGGAGGATGCCCCTTTATTTCCTCATGGCGAATGACTGATGAAGCGGGTTACCGATTTCGTGCGGCAAGTTCTTAATGAACATCGAAAGGAGGATATTGTGAAAGGGAAGCGGGTTGATACGGGTGCCATTTCTCAACCTAAGTCCACCCAAACTTCGTTTAAAACATTCAAAACTAGTGGAGCAACTGAATTTAATGGGGTTTCAGATCCAATTGTAGCTATCGAATGGCTACTGAACACAAAAAAAGTGTTTCGGATCTCCAAAGTCTCTGAAGAGGATAAGGTTAACTATGCGACCGCTATGTTTATGAGTAGTGCACTGATATGGTGGGATGCAACTTACCAGTCTCTGAATAAGGCTGAAATAAATAATTTAACTTGGGAAGGCTTCAAAACCATTTTTCACGAACAATATTGTCCCCCTGACCTACTGAAATGGTTGGAGAAAGAGTTCATTGACCTTAAACAAGGAGATTTGACTGTGGTGCAGTATGAGACCCAGTTCAATATGAAGGCACGTTTTGCTTCACATTTCGTTACCTCTGAACAACACAAGATTGAACATTTAATTGACGGTCTGAGGAGAGAGATTAAAGAATTTGTATCAAATTGTGATCTTACAAGTTTTCGGAGAGCGATTGAATGTGCTAGACGATGAGAACACGAACTTTCTCTCTATGGTGAATCCGCACCTGAACCAAAGAGACAGAGAACTAAAATAACAACTTCTCTACCTGCAAACCGACCTAATCGATCTTTCACCCCAAGAAGGAGTCAGTCTCAGAGTGCTCCTCGAGCCCCATCTCGAGCCTATTCCATGTAGGTGTAATATTGTGAATACAAGTGAAGTGAATATATGAATTGTAGAACTAATACAAATTTATTGCAGTCAAACACACCTCGCGCATGCCAACGATGTGGCAAGGCGCACTCGGGACGATGTTTCTCTGAACCATCCAAAATCTCGTGTTATTCCTGTGGTAAAGTTGGGCATATTCGTACAAATTGCCCAAGACGAGATCGAGCGTGTTATACTTGTGGAGCTTATGGACATCGTCAACTTAATTGTCCAAATGCCCAACGTGAGGATAGTAAGACCTCAGTACGACAACCAACGGTGGGGGGTTCCTCAACCCGAAAGGAGGAAGTACCGAGAGCAAGAGTTAGAGCATTCCAGATCACAGCAGAGGAGGCTCGGGAGGAGCCGAAGCTCGTCACTGGTATATTTTTCCTGAATTCTCATCCTGCACGTACATTGTTTGATTCTGGTTCTACGTATTCCTTTGTGTCGCATGCCTTTGTTCGCTTTCTCGAATCTGTTCCTGTACTTTTTGATAGACCGTTTTCTGTGGATACCGCTAGTGGAACCCCTTTAGTAGCTGATAGAGTATTCAAAGATTGTACATTAGTATTGCAGGATCAAAATTTCTCAGTAGACTTAATCCTTATGGATATTCGTGGCTTTGATGTGGTTATTGGTATGGATTGGTTAGTAGCAAATCGGGCGGTTATTATTTGCGTGCAACGGATGATCCGAATACCAATTAGTGAAGGAGATTATGTTTATGTGTACGGAGAAAAAGGGGTCGGTGACATCAAGGTAATTTCTGTACTCAAAGCTCGACGATATTTATCTATGGGGTGCACTTCTTTCATGGCATATGTTTTAGATGCCACTAAAGAAAGAAACAAGTTGGCCAAGGATGTACCCGTGGTATGTGAATTTCAGGATGTCTTTCCTGATGATTTGCCTGGTCTACCACCGGACAGGCAAGTAGAGTTTCGAATTGATCTTGTGCCAGGTGCTGCACCTATTGCACGGACACCCTATCGTCTTGCCCCGGTGGAAATGAAGGAAATGATGAGCCAATTACATGGATTATTGGATAAAGGTTTCATCCGACCGAGTACTTCACCTTGGGGTGCTCTGGTGTTATTCGTGAAGAAGAAAGATGGTTCATTTTGCATGTGTATTGATTACCGCGAGTTAAACAAAGTAACAATCAAGAATAAATATCCGTTACCTCGTATTGACGATTTGTTCGATCAACTACAGGGAGCAAGTTATTTTTCCAAGATCGATTTGAGATCCTGATACCATCAGCTCAAGGTGCGGGAAGAAGATGTACCAAAAACGGCTTTCCGTACCCGATACGGACACTATGAGTTCTTGGTAATGCCATTTGGTCTAACGAATGCTCCGACTGCATTCATGGATATGATGAATCGAGTATGTCGGTCTATGCTCGATAAGTCTGTCATTGTCTTCATTGATGACATACTTGTGTATTCTAAGTCAGAAATTGATCATACTACGTATCTCCGTCAGATGTTGGAGTTACTAAGAAAAGAGAAATTATATGACAAGTTCTCGAAATGCGAATTCTGGCTCAGAAAGGTGCAATTCTTAAGGCATGTGTTCTCCGATGAGGGTATTTCCGTCGATCCATTTAAAATTGAGGCCATTCAGAATTGGGAACCACCGAAGAATGCCTCAGAGATCCGCAGTTTTCTTGGATTAGCGGGTTATTACCGACAATTCATAAAAGACTTTTCAAAGATTGTCGTTCCCCTTACTTCACTAACTCGCAAAGCTGTGAAGTTTGTATGGAATGAAGAACAAAAGAAAGCTTTTCAACTCTTGAAAGCTTGTTTGACGAACGCTCCGATTCTTGCCTTACCCGAAGGTAATGATGACTTTGTGGTCTATAGTGATGCGTCGAAGTTGGGATTGGGTTGCGTATTGATGCAACGAGGCAAGGTGATTGCGTATGCCTCCCGACAGTTGAAGGATTATGAGAAGAACTATCCCACTCATGATCTTGAGTTGGCGGCGGTAGTGTTTGCCTTGAAATTATGGCGTCATTATCTTTATGGGACGAAATGTCAATTATTCACAGATCACAAGAGTCTGAAGTACATTTTCGATCAACAGACTTTGAATATCAGACAGCAAAGGGCCATGGAGTTAATAAAAGAATATGACTGTGAAATACTCTATCATCCTGGTAAAGCCAACGTGGTGGCGGATGCTTTGAGTCGAAAAGCGTATGTCTCTTATATGTGTTACGCAATCACTCACACGTCTATACAGTCTACGCTTGTTGACGACATGCGAAGATGGCAAGCTGTGGCTTTAAAACCTGAACATGTGAAGTCTGAGGGATAGTTGGATGTGTAGATTCTCTCTCGGAAGATAATCGTGGCATGAAAGTGTTTAGATCCCGAATCTGGGTGCCGAAACTTGGTGGTGTGCGAAAGACTATTCTGGCAGAAGCTCACAAATCTAGAATGTCCGTTCATCCCGGCAGTACAAAAATGTATCATGATCTGCGTACCGAGTTTTGGTGGCCGGGCATGAAAGTAGATATTGACCGTTATGTTGAAAGATGCGTTACGTGTTTGCAAG
>NW_020201308.1:18635-19999 GCF_001531365.2 Cynara cardunculus var. scolymus | reverse complement strand
TGTACCGTTAAAGGTAGTTTCTGATCGTGATTCTCGATTTACCTCAAATTTTTGGACTAGTATGCAAAGAGAACTAGGGACTCGTGTCGCTCTTAGTACCATGTATCACCCCCAAACCGATGGACAGTCAGAGCACACGATTCAAACAATGGAGGATATGTTACGAGCTTATATCTTGGAGTTTGGTGGAAGCTGGGATTACCACTTGCCACTTATAGAGTTCTCGTATAACAACAGTTATCACTCCACGATCGGCATGGCTCCCTTCGAGGCTTTGTATGGACGTAAGTGTTGTACGCCTCTCTGTTGGCAAGAAACCAGAGAGAAAGTGTTGGCTGGACCAGAGTTGATTCAAGTCACACATGATAAGATACGAGTTATACGTGAAAGAATGAAAACAGCCCAAGATCGACAGAAATCTTATGCCGACAAACGACGACGACCGATTCAGTTTGAAGTGGGAGATATGGTGATGCTGAAAGTATCACCTTGGAAGGGAATTTTACAGTTTGGTAAGAAAGGGAAGTTGAGTCCACGTTTCATTGGACCCTTTAAAATCCTTGAATGTATCGGAAAACAAACCTATCGTTTGGAGTTGCTAGAAGAACTCTCCGGTATTCATGACGTTTTCCATGTTAGCTATCTAAGGAAATGCTTGGGTAAGCATGAGGAGACCGTTCCTTTGGCCGAGGTCAAGTTGGATAAAAGATTGAGGTACATAGAAGAACCCAAGGCCATTCTTAATGAAAGAACCGTTAATCTACGAAACAAGATCGTAGATTTGGTCCTTGTTAAATGGAAGTATCACCATGGTCCGAATTGGACGTGGGAGAACAAAGATCAAATGAAGGCTAAGTATCCGGAGTTATTTGAGAGACCTTGATTTCGAGGACGAAATTCTCAAAAGGATGAGGTATTTTAACATCCATCTTCCTAATACGCTTAATTATGTGTTGAAAATATCGACATTTCGGGTATGGTTTTGAGCATTGGGTTCAAACAATGGAATCTTTTTATTGGAGCTTGTAGGTTATCTCGTTTCGAACGCGTAGGCGAAAACCTCATCGAAAACGAAGTCCCGAGCAAAAAGTTATGCAAATTTTTTTTTAGTGTTTAGGGGTCAAAACGGGTACCCAGCCTGGTCAACCCGACCCAACTCGGGATTTAAGTCGCAAATCATCAAATCAGCCAATTTTTAACTCCGTTTTCTCTCAAAATCAGTCTTGGTGTTCTAAGGTGCGATTACACACACTTGGGAGTTAATCTATCCCTAAATCAAGTGTTTTATCAAGATTATTGAAAGATTTATAGAGAAATCAAAGGTAAAACTCATATTTATCCTTATTTGATGACATGCATAGAGT
>NW_020201308.1:9880-16840 GCF_001531365.2 Cynara cardunculus var. scolymus | reverse complement strand
CATGAGTCATAATGTGCATGATATCCATTTAAACTCACTAAGCTTTGTTAGCTTATCCTTTTAGTGGTAAATCTTTCAGGAAAAGAAGCTAAGAGTAAAGGGAAAGTTGTARATCGTTGATGGTTCGTGTTGGAATCGAGGACCGTCATATTTTGGTATACAGTAGTTATGCTTTTAGATAGTATTTGTCACTCTTTTCGGGTTGAAGTCTTTATCTTCCCGATGAATACTTTCGGTCCTTCAGATGTAAATGTTGATATAAAACTTATCTTTTGATGGTAAATATATATATATATATGTATCTCGTATTTTGTTGAGGTTGAACTTGAAATTTAGCTTAAGATCTATCCGTTAATTGTGGTTCGGTAACTGGTGTGTTACAGCTATCGACATTCATCTGTTGAATGTTGGTATTGAAGAAGACATAGCTAGCCCAGCTATGCACTTGCACACCCCTCTCGACCACTTAATTGGTTCTCAACAACCTGTTGTTTCATTTCATCACGGGGATATAGCACATATGCTATCTACTTCTCACTCGAAGAATGTACATATTGAAACAAGTAGGCCGCTACCCTAGCCTACGACTTCGATTATGTGCACCTCGAGTCTAGAGCCGATCCACTTATGTACACAAGAGTCTCGAGCATCTGTTGCTCCCATTGCGGTTCTTAGTGAACTCACCGGAATGACTAGAGTGGTGTATTTTGACCAACTACAAGGACCGGTCGGAAGTCCTACCAGTGCTACCATTTTGCCAACACTGAACGTAGGCACAACAGTTTATTCAACTGTTGTCTCAACTGGTAATCTAAGTGATCCAGGTGTGAGCTTACCAGACTTCGTGTCAAGGGAATATTTGGACGGCACCCTAAAGGCTATTCAAGACAACATGGATGCTCAGATTGCTAGTCTCAAAAGATTATTGAAGGGGAAGGAGCAAGTAGAAGAAGATCAACCATCTACGCCATCACCACCGCCTGTACCTGAGCCTCTGATGGTACAAGAGCAATCGGTGGACGAACTCAAATCTTTATTGTACGCTAAACTGATGTCATCCCAAAACCCTGATGCGGAAAATGCAGATTTGGTTGGGCTCCTTAGACAACAAATTGATGAAAACCCCATAGTTCGAGCCTCAGATTTTTTGGCCTTTCAGGATGTGGTTGCTTCTAGCTTCACCAAAGTTAGTAAGTTAATCACATCAAACACTCAAGTTCTTAATAGTTCAATTGATGCCTTCTCCGAACGGGTATTTATCCTAGAAGAGACTTGTCGAGCTCAGGCCACCTCACTCAAACGAAGGCATGATGATCCGGAAGATCCTGATCATCATGAGGGGGAGAGAAAAATACAAAGGGTGGCTGAGTAGTCTGCTCGCACTCTAAGTGTTGAAAGAGAGCCATCTACTCAAGACGTTAACGTAGAAAGTTCTGTTCCTGAGTCTACAAGGGAAAGAACTACCGAGCCGATTTTTATGGAAAATGATGAAGTATTGGAGACAAATCCATTGATTGATCCAATGGTTGAAAAGCCGGCGGACTCCACGGTAGGAACAAGGATGTTATTGGATTTGTCTACCAATGTTGGTTTTAATGATGTCTTTGCTAGAGAACTGGGTGGAGAGCAGGACTTTGGAGAAGATATTGATAATACTGACGAATCATCTGGGTTATATTTTGACTTTGAAGCTGACATCAATGAAGAAGACCCAGTATTCCCATTTCAGGGTGATCGTCAGGCATTGCCTAAATCCTCTACTACAATTGAAGTTGGTGCATCCGATAATCCTAGAGAGCCATTTGATCCGACCGAGATTTTTACAAAGAATTATGTGCCATTTGCAATTCGAGCGAACTTTCCAGGCTATGACAGGGCAAGAATCAGAGAGCCTTATCTTGAAGACATCTATTTTGGCATCTTCCTCCGGCACCGAAAAGCTCTAAGTGCTGATAAGATCCTTGGTATCCACAAGGAATCTAAAGACTATCGTTTGGAGTATAAGCACTTTCTCAAAGCCAAGCGTCTCTCGATCAGCCATGTTCGGACCAAACATCAAGTCGTGACAATCAAACAAATTGATGCTCAAAGACTTCTCAAAGTCTGGTATCCAGTATTCACAGTGACACAACAAGATGGTAAGTCTGGTGGTTTAGTGAAGCTGACTTCTCAAACTTGTATTTAGAAGATCTGGAGCATATGTACTACGAAATCCGGAGCATGACGAACAGAAAAGAAGTAGTTCTTGTGGCTCTTAATGCAATCAAAAGGTTTATGCGCAATCATGTCAAATTGTCTATGGTTATTGATGTCCAAATGGGACTTGAAGATAATCAGAGAATCATCAATTTGAAGAGACCTGATCAAGAGCTAGAAGACATTGAAGCTTATCCGTTTTACATGATTCTTGAACAACCGGAGTTCAAGGTGATATACGATGCTGAGGGTCGGATAAAGAAGTTCATGAGGTTCAACGAGCTGAACAAATATTTAGATGGAACTATACGAATGGTGAGACGGGAGCTTGACACAAGGAGAGTTAATAATGGTAAAGTTGTGGAGTCAGAGAGGATGAGTCCAAAGGAAAGGTACTTGCTGATAAATGCCTTGAATTTGCTTGAAGAAAATTTGCAATATCGGAATGCACTGAGGAGGTTGGAGAAACTGCTCGGACTCAGAAAGACAAGATTTACAAGAGTTCGAACTTGAATCCAAAGGGGGAGATTGTTGGGTTCAAGTATGTGCATTAATGTTGTATTCAAATTCGCCTTTTATATTTCTTTGTAATAGTTAGGCTTTATTGTTTTCTTTAGTATAAATAGTGTTTAGTTTATTAATTGTCATTAAGTTTTGCAGTTAATCATATTAGAGCTGTAATTGTGTTTAGAAATTCTCTCAAGAAATACATTGAAGATTTTGTGAAAATTCTCTCTACTCTTGTTCTTGATCTTCATCTTGAAGATTGTTTCTAATCTTGTATGATTTGGGCATTTCACTGGCATTTAAAAAAAACATTTGAATCGCTGAACAGAAAAGATTCAGTGATCATTTTGATTTTTAAGAGAATAAGTATAAAAAGATATACTTATTTATATGGTCAGTGATCAAAGAATCACTGAAACCAACTTTTAAAACATTTTAGTCACTAAAGAAGAAAAGCTTAAGTGAAGGTTTTAAGTTTTGAAGAAAAGAAATGAGTAATCATACCTTAGAGAGAATAGATACATTTACTCAAAAGTTAAGTGTCAGAGATAGAGCACTGAATCATTTCACTTATTGAATGATGTTAATTGCTGAAGATTATTCTTCAGTGTTTAACATCCCAGTTCACTGATCAAGATGTTAAATCTTGTCTCATCAAGAGGCTTGGTGAAGAGGTCAGCGAGTTGGTACTCAGTTGGAACGAAGTGAAGTTCAATATCACCATTCATAACATGATCTCTGATAGAATGATATCGGATCTCTATATGTTTGGTCTAGGAGTGAAGTACAGGATTATTTACAATTGCAATAGCACTAGTGTTATCACAATAAATAGGAACTTTCGAAAACTGAAGATCATAGTCCATCAGCTGGTTTTCATCCAAAGAATTTGGGCACAGCAACTACCAGCGGCTACGTATTCAGCTTCAGCGGTTGATGTGACATTGAGTTTTGCTTTATGCTTGTCCAGCTCACCAACTTTCCACCTAGAAGCTGACAGCCTCCAATGGTGTTTTTCCTATCAAATTTGCAACCTGCAAAATCACTATCCGAGTAACCTATTAGGTCAAAACATGAAACTTTAGGGTACCAAAGACCCATGCTAGGAGTTCCCTTAAGATATCTGAAGATGCTTTTTACAGCGATCAGATGGGATTCCTTAGGTTTAGATTGATATCTTGCACATAAGCAGGTAGAGTGCATGATATATGGTCGACTAGCTGTTAGATACAGCAAGGAGCCGATCATTCCTCTATAAACAGTTACCTTCACAGGCTTTCCATTTGGATCCTTGTTGAGAGAGAGTAGAGGAGCCATTGGAGTCTTTATAGATGAACTGTTTGATAAATCAAACTTTTTCAGCATGTCATGAACATACTTACTTTGATTGATAAAGATACCTTTATCTGATTGTTTGATCTGGAGACCTAAAAAAAGGTTAGTTCTCCCACCATGCTTATCTGATATTCTTTTTTCATTCGATCAGCGAACCAAAAACACAAAGAGGGATTAGTGGAACCAAATATAATATCATCGACATAAATTTAGACTAGAATGATGTGACCCTTAACTTTCCTAAGAAATAAGGTCTGGTCAATCTTTCTATGAACAAATTTCTCAGAGATGAGAAATGGGGAAAGGATATCATACCAGGCACGAGGAGCCTGTTTTAACCCATAAAGAGCCTTATCCAAACGATAAACATGGTTTGGATACTTAGGGTCGAGAAACCTTGGAGGTTGTTCAACATAAACTTCCTCTTGGAGTTTCCCATTTAAGAAAGTGCTCTTTACATCCATTTGGTGATTTTAAAGTCTCTATGGGCAGCAAAGGCTAGAAAGTGTCAAATAGCTTTGAGTCTAGCAACCGGTCATAATCGATCCCTTCTTCTTATTTATAACCCTGAGCAACAAGTTGAGCCTTGTTATGGGTTACCACACCTTCCTCATCCAACTTGTTGCGATAGACCCATTTAGTGCCTATCACTGATTTTTCAGAAGGACGTGAGACAAGGTACCAGACTTTGTTCCTATCAAACTGAATGAGCTTCTCTTGCATGGCAAGGACCCAACTAGGGTCAGAGATAGCATCATTGATTTTCTTGGGTTCAACTAAGGAAAGATAGTTGAGAAAGAGATAGATATTACCTAGACCACGACGAGTCTTGATACCTGCATCTGGATCACTAAGAATTTGATAAATTGGATGGTCTTTAGTCCATCGCTGAGCCGGTATAGGAATTTCATCTGAGTAGGTAAGTTCAGGAACAGAAGATGAGGCTTCAACTGCAATGTCTTTAGCAATAGGAACTATTGCTAAAGGAGTCTCAGATTCTGCGACTGAAACAAGTTCAGATACTGAAGGCATTTCATTCACTGATTGATCAGTGTTTGAAGTAGAAGGAAGAATACAGCTAATTGGCACATCAGCGATCTCTGAAGAAGATGCGTGGGAGTGACTAGTTGTAACTGGAATGATAAGTGGATCATCATCAGCTTTAGGAGATTCAGTGTCTAGAGGAGCACTGTAGGAAGCTTTAGATTGTCCATAGTGAGAGATCATCCAATTTTCTAATTCATCATCATCATTTAAGATGGGTTTTGAATTAGCTGACTGATATTCGTCAAAGGTGACATGGATAGTTTCTTCTATCATCTGTCTTCGTTTGTTAAATACTCTTTACATACTGAAGAATATCCATGAAAGATTTCTTCATCAGCTTTGGGATTGAACTTTCCAAGTTCATCACGGTTGTTAAGAATATAACAAGTGCAACCAAAAATGTGTAGAAAGCTTATAGAAGGATTTCTTCCATGAAAAAGTTCATAAGTTGTCTTCTTGAACCTCTTTACGATCAACGAGCGGTTTTGAGTGAAACAAGCGGTGTTGACAGCTTCAGCCCAAAATTGAGTAGGGAGATGGGATTCGTTGGGCATTGATCGAGCAGCCTCTATGATTGTTCAATTTCTCCTTTTAGCGACCCCATTTTGCTGAGGAGTTCTCACTGAAGAAAAATTGTGAGAAATTCCCTTGTTCTCAAAGAAGTTATCCATAGTACTCTTTTGAATTTAGTACCATGGTCACTTCTAATAGATCATACCTTGATGTTGTTGAGTACTTTCATTTTCTTGATGAACGAAATGATTTCTTTAGGTGCTTCATCTTTGGTTATGAGGAAGAAGACCCAACTGTACCTGGAATACTCATCAACTGTGACGAGTGTAAACTTTTTTCTAGCGATGGATTGCATGTTGACTGGACCAAAGAGATCCATGTGCAGTAGCTGAAGAGGCGCAATCACTTAAGAGATTTGCTTTGACTTAAAGCTAGCTCTTGTGTGTTTTCCTTTTTCACATGCTGAGCAAAGAGATTCCTTTGCAAAGGAGTGTTGAGGAAGACTAGTGACAAGATCGTTTCTTGACAGCTAACTGAGTGTCTTGAAGTTGAGATGAGAGAGTCGTTTGTGCCATAGCCAGTTGATGTCTGACGAGGCTTTAGAGAAGAAACAGTTGTTCTCAGTGGTAGCAGAATTCATATTGATGATATACACATTATCTAGGACAGAACCGGTTAAGGCAACCTTATCATCTTTTTCAAAGACACAACATGAATTCTTTGATAATTTTACTGTGTAGTCTTTGTCACACAGTTGACTGATGCTTAGAAGATTGAGCTTCAGTCCTTCAACATATGCAACACACTTGAACGTGGTTGCACCATTGGTTAATATACCAAAACCTCTGGTATATCTTTTTCTGTTTCCTTCAAAGGTCACGGAAGGTCCTCTTTCTTCCTTGTAATGGATTAGCAGGGATTTGTCTCCAGTTATATTCCTTGAGCATCCGATATCGAGATACCATATGCCTTTGACGTCCTGCACAAGGAAACAGTTTAAAAATGCTATTGGTACCCAGCTATTGGGGTCCAGCACTGTTAGAGGCATCATCCACTGGTGCTGAGAGACCAACATCAGCAGATGGCATCACTAAACCTGAAGAGGTTTGAGTGGAGAGAGGAACAACCTCTACTAAAGTAGGTTTAGTGGAAGTCTTCACTGAGCCTGATTAGGGATGGCAAAAAAAACCAAAACCGATGGTGAAAACCGAAAACCGAAACTTTCGGGCCGGGTTCGGGGACATTTTATCGGGGACGGGACGGGGATCGGGGACGAATTCGGGGATTTTAACGGGGACGGGGACGGGACGGGGACGGGGCGGGGACGGTGATCACCGGCCCGGCCTGGCCCGATATGTATAT
>NW_020201308.1:3508-9748 GCF_001531365.2 Cynara cardunculus var. scolymus | reverse complement strand
TGATTTTAGTTGTATGATGTTCGAATTTTTGTTTAGTTTTATATTGTAATCTAATACATTGTTTGTAAWKDGTTCAATTATGTTTGAGACATTTAAACTTAGATTTTTTTAAAAATTGTAATTTACTTTTAATTGTGAAAATTAACATATTGTAATTTTTTCATATCGGTTTCGGGTTTCGGGTTCGGGTTCGGGTTCGGGTTCGGGTTCGGTTATAACCAACGATGAAAAAGAGAATTTTTACCCTTAACGGGTTCCCCAACGGGGATCGGGGAAACCGCGGGAACCCGATGGGGATCCCCGATAAGATCCCCGACGGGGATCGGGACGGTTACGGGGACGGTTTTAGCTATCGGTTTCGGGGACGGGGATACCAATACCCGACCCGAACCCGGCCCGTTGCCATTCCTAAGCCTGATGAAGAGGCTTCAGTGGTCGGATTTACAACATAGGCTGCTGAACACTTAACAGCAGGAGTTGTTTTCACTAAGCCTGAGGAAGAGGCTCCAGCGGTTTGCATCACCTTAGTCGCTATCACAGCCTTAGTGGAGGATTTTTTTTCTTAGTAGATTTCTCAACCTTGGCTACTTTCTTCCCCTTAGCTGGTGGACCAGCCTTGGCGGCAGAAGGACACTTGCTGGCAATATGCATATTTTCGCCACAGTGTTTGCACTTCCTAAAGCTGAAAGTAGCTCTAGGGCCAGGAAGTATCAGATTAGAAGGGGCACCAGCTCCAAGGATTCCCTTCTCATTGGTTCTTGGAGGAACCTTTGAGGATTTGGATTCCTTAGGTGAAGCGTTCACCTTCAGCTAAGACTTGGATTTCTGAGAGGATTCAGATTTCCTAGTCCTTGAAGAAGAAGCTTTACCAGCTGAAGAAATAGACCTTGATCTATTGGACTTGTTAGACTTCTTAGAAAGAGGTGTTGTGACAATGGATTTACCTTTGTCTTTGCAACCTGAACTCGAAGGAGTTCCATCAAGATGACTCTCAGTAAAAGAGGACTGAGAGGAAGAAGTGTCAGGAATAGAAGAGGCGAAGGTACCAAACTTAAGCATGGACCTGTCAGTGACACGTTCTTCCTAATCATAAGAAAATCCTAGACCAGTAGTTATCTTGGCTGGGATCTGAGCATTGATGATCTCAGAGGCTTTGATAGAGGCTTTACACCACCCTTCAGTGGTAGCCTTCTCAGCCTTAAGTTCAGCGATTGCTCGCTCAAGCTCAGCGATAGCCTTTTTCGTGTTGGACAGTGGTGGCTTGGTTTACAATGACCTAATCCTTAAGATTTTCCTCAACATAGGTCAGCTCTTTGATCTTAGAATGGCAAATCTTCAACTATTCTTGAAGATCAAGATTAAGCATTTCTGTTTTTGATTTGCCATTGAGGGCATTGTAAAGAGCCACCGTCAACGTGTCTAGTGCAGATAGGCTAGAAGAAGAAGAAGAGGGTTAATTCAAGATACATACCTGATCAGGAGAAGAAGATGATGGTTCAGATGAAGTGGATGTCTCTGACGTTTCTTCATTGACATCCTTGGCCATCAAGCAAAGGTAGGCTATATCTTCCTCATCAGAAGATTATTCATAAGATGAATCAGCCCAATCATGCTCTTCTACAATAAGACCCTTGGCCTTTCGCTGGTTATTCTTCATCTTCTTGTACTTCTCCTTCAGTTTCAAGTATTTGTCATCCTTAGATCTGAAGGAGGATGGGGTTTTGGAAGATGGCGTTGCAGCTTTCTTCGATCTGCATTCACCTGCAAAATATCCAGTGCGGTGACAATTGTAGCAGATTTCTGAAGCCTTGTCTATTCTTTCAGACTTTGGCTTTTCCTTAATGGTCAGCAAGGGAGATCTGCGGTAGTTGGTCTTGCTGGCGAATCTTCTAAAAGATTTAGTCAAAAGTGCCAGGAATTCATCAAAATCTGCTAGATCAGATTCTAGAATATCCTCAGAGTTAGTAGAGTATAACTCTATAATAACAACAGGAGGAAGAGAAGAAGTAAAAGAAGAATAAGGGGTTTCAGCTGAAGCAACTTCAGAGATCAAAGCTAACGGAGAGCTTTTCAATTCTTTGGAATCTTTGACTAGATTCCTTTTCAGCTGATGAGATTGCTCATGATTAAGCAGAATCTCGTAGAGGGTAGAGAGAGAAAGAGAGGACATGTCAGTGGACATCTTAAGACACATGGAACAGGTGTTCCAAAATTCAGGAAGACATGCCAGAAACTTAGTTAAAGTTTCAGAGTTGTAATATTACCTGCCTACAGCCCTTAGATCAATAAGAAGACAATTAAAACGTTGATGTACTTCAGACAGCGTTTCAGTCTTTCCATAGAGAAAGCTTTCATACTGCCTTACTAAATTGATCTTCTTAGTTTCTTGAACCTGAGTGGTTCCTTCATATTGAACACAAAGAGTGTTCCGCATGGATTTAGAAGTCTTGAGCTTCATCACAAAGTGATAAATCTCGTCAGAAAGAGACATAGCTATTATAGACCTAGCACGAGTGTCTATAGCTATCTTCTTCTTGTCTTCATCATTCCACTGATGAGGGAGCTTTGGAATCTACGTTCAGGAATCGCGACAGTCGTAGCTGTTGCGGGAACAGCCAGAGAAATAGCAAATGGTACATATGGTCCATTTTCTATATAGTGTGGAATTTCAGGATCTACACCTTCCAAGAAGAAGGATATCTGGTTCTTCCATAGACTAAAGTTGTCACGAATGAACCATGGAGGTTTGGCAAGAGAGCCATTGTCTTGAACGTGTGTGTTTATGTTTTGCAAAGCCATTTAAAAAAAGTAAAATTATCTAGAGAAGAAGATAAAGTAATGTAGAAAAACAACCAAACAACTTAGAGAAGATAGAACACTGCTCTGATACCACTTGTTAGTCCCGTAAGGGTTTACAAGATATGTATAACAGTTTGTAGAAGGGGGGATGAATACAAACACATTATTTTCAAATTTAAAATATATATTGATAAGAAAAGATCAATACAGATTTTACAAGACTGTTTGCGGAAAGATAAGGTAAGAAAACCTATCTAAACAATCTTTAGTTACACACTTAAACTTAGCAAATAAGAAAAGATTTGCTGTAAAAGAAATAGAAGAAAGTAGTTCTTTCAGGGAATGAACTTAATTAGAATGCATTAAAAGGGATTCTAACTAGGTCATGAAGATGAGTGTATTTGTTCTTAGATGTGTGTTCTTTTACTTAAGCGCAAGGATGCTCAGAGTAAGGTTTAGTTTTCAAGAGTATCTTTGCATGGAGATATAACACATCTATTTATACCCATTGCATTAAATGCACATTTAATGCAACGTGATAGGGTTAGAACCCGTGTCAAGCCTTAAGGGGAAGGCTTATCCTTTACTACAGTGAATAGTACAAAAGCCTATTCATCAGCAGACATCCTTACCTAAAGTTGGTGGGTAATAGAGTCAACTAGTCGTCTTTGTACCGTACTAACGTTTAGAAAGGGTATGGGTTTGTCCTTTGTGTGTATAAGGACAACACAACAACAATCGTGCTTAGCAAGCTTCTTTTGATCACTGAATGTTGGAATAACCTGAAGGTCTCTTCAGCATTCGTTGAGGCTTGAGCAGTCTTCACACATATGTAGATAGGCTTGTAATCACTGAGTACCGCTTCAGATCACGTACTTGCCAGTCTCTAATCTTCAGTTTCAGTCTTCGACATTGGCTGAAGGTTCTTTGGTGTGAGTGTTGTCTTCTTGAAGTATCGTTGTCGCTGATTGAATTTTACAATACAAGTTCTTCAACGATCACTAAACAGACTCAGTGCAGATCGTTGGAACTGAAAAAGACAGAAATATAAATATTTTGTATATAGGCAAAAAGGGATTATCATCAAATCACTGAGAGAGAGGATCAACAATAACTCACATTGTGTTTGTGATATTTGAGTTATATTTTACAAAAGTTATTGGATAATCAGGAAATTTCAAATGTGATTTTATAACAGGTTTTGCCGATTTTCACCCTGTAATTGCTAAGAAAATGGAATTTCTCACTAGACCTCAAGGTCTAACCCTCATTTTATGTTTCAAAATATGCATTGCAGGTCAGGATACATCTTGGGATAAGGGGAAGAGGAAAATGTGAAATTTTCCTGTTATGCTTACTTATATTATGAAGATTAGTATGTTATTTGTTGAAATTTTTGGAATACTGGTTTCTATTCCATTTATGCACAAGAATGTTATTTTGGAAATTTTTGGTTGTAAATTCTATAATACAACTTCTTTTACTGTTGGAACCGAAGGTGTACAATTTGTATTTATTGATATATGAAATACATGATTATATGCATATGAAGAATGTGGGGTGTTAAAAAGTTGGTATCAAAATATGAGTTTAAGGGATTTAGGTATTCAGCATGATGCTTAGACTTAAACTGTATTATTTGCATATTAAGGATCGCTGACATAGATAGAACCATTGGGATAAATATGATGGGTTAAGAGAACAGTATGTAAGGTAAATTCAAATTACAACTGGCCAATTTAATTATGAGTTTACATGTACATATATGTACTTAAACACCCTATTATATTTGGGAATGTGACTATGTGATTATTAATATTGAAAATTTGTAGAAGGCCAGTCATTCCCGAAGGTCTAAAAGGATCGCCCTCCCCAACCCAAATGAAAGAGAAAATTCACCCGATAATGTTCCAACCAGTTTATCAGAAGGCAGAAGTAGAGGAAGAGTAAGGGTAGAGACCGTGAAAGAAATCAGGGAAGAAGAACGCAAAGTCAATCGAAGATTTGTCCAGAGTAGGGTGAGTCAATTTCTGGAAATGAAAACCAAGAATCTGTGCCATGACCCAAATATGTGACCCGAGATGTATTGGCGGAAGAAATAAGTAAACTAAAAGATACTCTGAAATCTATTCTTGGGGTACTAGCCAAAATTGAAACTGAAAGAGTTGAGGTAAATCCACAACTTCAAGCTACCAACAGCAAAGGGGGTGATATTAAGATGTTCTTGACCAGTAAACCCCCAACATTTTCTGGAGAAAGAGAACCAGTAAAAGCAATGTGCTGGTAAAAGAGATTGAATCTGTGTTTAACACCAACAAATGTTTAGAGGAAGATAAGGTCAGATTTGCAGTATCAATGTTGAAATCTAATGCTTTATATTGGTGGGATGTGGAGTCACTAGCCAAACCATATATTTTGTGAACTATGTCTTTGTCAGGACTTGTCGATCGATTTTAAAAACAATTTTGTTCAAAAGTAGCTGTTAGACAAATGAAAGAAGACTTCTTAAAGTTGGAACAGGGTAACCGGACAGTACGGGAATATACTAAAAAATTTATTGAACATTATATCTCCACCAAATCCAGAATGGTTGAAAGATATATCTAGGGTTTAAAACCCTTAATACGGGAGTTTGTAATTTCCATGAGTGCTGCCACTTTTCCATTAGCAGTAGATGCAGCCGAAACTACTGAAAGAAACAAGAACAAGCAGGGGGAAGAAAAGATGATAGAGAAAAGGAAATGGGAAGGATCTTCAACTAGTTTCCAAAGACCCAAGTTTTCAGAAATAGAAAACCGTCATGTTCAATGTTCTGATGATAGACCATGCTCGAGATGTAGTCAAATTCATCAGGGTGATTGCAGTATTGTAGGATCGATTATCTCGGTTGCTTGGTATTAATTACTACTTACTTGGATGATTTGTTTGACAGTGTTAATGCAGCGGAAAGGTAATAATCAACCAAAGTGGATATCAATAAGAACACGATGAAGACAATTGATGAACACAAGAGAGAGCTTCAAAAAGATTTTCAATTCAATGAAAATGTTAACAATTACAATACTGAAGCACACTGAAATACAAGGGCCTACGCTGCTATTTATACAAGCAAGTAACCGTTTCCTAATACGACCTAAAAGTAAATTAATCTAAGCCATTCGATCAAAACAGATTACAGACAAGAACACGTGATAAGCACGAGCAGCTAATAAACCTAGATTACAGACAAGAACACGTGATAAGCACGAGCAGCTAATAAACCTAAGTAAAACAGCTAAAGAAGATCTATACAGAAGACATGCTGCAGAACCTCTGTGAGACACGACCGAGGTTCTGTCGACTTTGTCTTGTAGCATTGTCTTTGCAGAGGACCAGTTTACAGAACCTCTGTGAGACACGACAGAGGTTCTGTCACTTGAGACTTGAACGCTTGAGCATCTT
>NW_020201308.1:0-2929 GCF_001531365.2 Cynara cardunculus var. scolymus | reverse complement strand
CATGTAGACGTTAAGGATCTTGTGCATATAAATGACATCATACACGCAGAGGTTATGAAGATCTACATCAGTGAACGTGTAGATATTGCGGTCTTCTCTCCTTACAACGTACTGTGAGTAGAGCACGGTCTTCTTTAACAGAGTCCTTGGTGAGATTGACACCAATGATGTGATCATGTGTCGCGAGAAGACCTGCTCACGAGGCCTTGTTAATCTTGAGAAGTGGAACTTGGCTACGGCAGAGGGAATATCAGTGAGCTCTGGATCGTAGGGTGGCTCTGTGTCTGTCACATAGTACTTCCAAATAAGCATTTCTTCTGGGGTGGTGACCGGCTCTGTGCTAACATTTAGCGTTGGAATCTTGCTCATAGATTCAAGGATTTCAGAGACCCGTCCTCCCGCTGTTGACTCTGGCATCTTCTGTTCTTCTTCCTCTTCCAGAATCGGCCTCTAGGTTGATCCCTCTACAAGGATGGGCATGACGGTTCCTTGCAGGGCATCAAACGTACCCGTGGACGTAGTTTGGACTTGAGGGAAAATAGATGATGTGGCCTCGCCCTCTCTGTGGTGCATAGGCACTCTGCCCTTCTTAGCCTGAGCCTCTGCCCRAGATAACTTTAAAACTTTGAGGAGTTCAGGTTCATCAGCATATTTTTCTTCATTGATTGGCACTGAGGATTCTGAGCTCGATGATGAACCCTTCTTTGAAGATTCTACAGCTATGGTCTTTCCCTTGCCTTTAGGCTCTGCAGCCTTTTTCTTGTCTCTTGGAGCTGTAGACTCCCCAATTTTGACACCTCTGGCAGGTGCTCTGGCAGATTTCTTCTTTGCTTCTGGGGCCTTGGCCTTCTTCTTTTCCTCCTTTTTCTCCCCCTCATGACGATCATCATCACCTTTATGATCGTCATGGCTTTGGATGGCATCAGCCTTGCATGAAGTTAGGGGAGCCCTCCTCAAATGACGCAAAATCTTAGTGGTCGCCTTGTATATTTTCTCTATCACCTTCTCGGCACCCGCAGAGGCATTCATCACATCAAGTTCTGTGGCCCATTTGAGTTTGGAGACAGTGCTGAGGACTTCTGCGTGAAGAAGGTCACCTTCCTTTACGAGCTTGGAGGTGCAGTCTTTGATGAGATTGTTGGATGTGAGGATCTCCATTTTAAGTGCTCCGAGATGGCCGCTCACAGAATCCCCTAGGGCATCCGCCATAGCGTCCAGCTCTCTGCGAGTAGCCAAGTGATTGATGTTTGCCCTTGAGGTTGTCAAGTCGATACCATAGGTGACTGCAGAGGAGAACATCTCCTTGATTTCGTCTCTGAACGATGAGTAGTTCGTGTAGCCTGCAGAGACAAAATCAGCTGCAAACTTGGCGGCCATCTCTGTGAGTTCGTCCTTGAGCGTTTTGATGGAGGAGGGGTTGAGTGACATCGCTTGGAAGGCCTCTGTCAAATCATCCTTCTTAATGTCAGAGCTCTGAAGGGTTATCAAGGTAGACTTCAACTCTGCAGTGGTGGCGGATAACTCCTTCAAAGCCTCTGTAAGGGGCGATAGATCCTGTGGCTGCGATCGTGAGATGAACAAGCTTTGCAACTCGTCCATCTTTTTGAACAACTCTGTGGCAAAGGCGTTAAGCTCCCCCTTTGTCACATAATTGTTCTGGGAACTCGGACCACCAACACATGGTGTTCCTTTGGCCTCGGAGCTTGAGGCGCCCTCAGCGGCTGGCATTTCGTAGCCTGCTCGGGGATTTCTCGCACATCTCCTTGAGGAGAGCCTAACGATGTTCTGTAGATCTCGTGTCCGGTAGTTTCAGAGCCTAACCTGACATTTTGATCTAGTAGAGACAAAAGGTGTTCTAGACCCTCTGCCTATGTGGTTCTCACATGTGCCTCTGAAGCACGTTTTGGTTGATCACTCTGTAAAGAGACAACAAATGTCTATGGGGGTACTTTCGAGTCCTTGGGCTATTGGACTCTTTTGGTAAAACCTTCACCCTTTTGAGAGGATGAAGGAGTATGTTGTGGTTTCCCAGATGTGCGATCCACAGAGGACGAAAGATTGTCCACTGCGGCGGTAGCCTGGTTTGGGTTCGGCAAGTGCGTGCCTTCTTCAATAGAGGTTCCCTCTAGAACAGGGCCTCTAGGAATGTGGGTTGCACTAGGAGGTGGGCTGGGATGTGTGCCTTCGGCATCTTTTGCGCCCTCACCTAACTCCTCTACCTCTTTTTCTTCGTCTTCTATGATGACTTCTGTCCCCAACTGAGATTGATCAATTGGTGCCCTGAACTCCTTCTGGATATTCAACAGAACATCCTGAATTTGATCTGTTGGGGAGACATTGATGACCATCTTCCGTAACCTTCTGCGCTTGGGTGTTGCTACAGCCTCTGCCGGGTTTTCTTCTGCGATGGCCTCTGTGACCACAGGTTCTGTGATCACAGGCTCTGTTGGTTCGGCCTTCTTTGTTTTCCTCTTCTTAGGTTTTGGCAGAGGTGCAGTTGGGCCCTCTTCCTCTATGGGCCTCTTTTTCCCCTTCGACTTTCTCACAGAAGAGTCGGTACCCTTTTGTGTCTTCGTCTTCTTGTGAGGAGGACTTGGGATTCTAGGGGGTTCCTCTCTCACCTCACCAGCCACTACTGGCTCCTCCGTTCGTCCCTCCACTTTCATTTTGTCAATTTCCATACCTACGAGGACACCTATTCGTGGTGGGGTTACAGGGACCGGTTCTGGTCGCCTGTTAGCACATCTATAGGATTTTCGTTCATGGTGGCTTAAGTACCTGAGCATGGCCTTTGATAGGGGCCTTGGACTTCTGTAGCCATGCTCGTGCTCTGTAGGTCTAAACTCCTTGAAAGGGTATAGTTTGGCATTCGGCTCCACAAAGGGCAATCTTGCTGCCAGAAGGTCTCCAAAAGCCAAACCAAGGAAGC
>NW_020201307.1:65159-69077 GCF_001531365.2 Cynara cardunculus var. scolymus | reverse complement strand
CTTAAGATTGTTTAGATAGGTTTCTTGTACCTTATCTTTCCGCAAACAATCTTGTAAAATCTGTATTGATCTTCTYTATCAATATATATTTTAAATTTGAAAATTGTGTTTGTATTCGTCCCCCCCCCCCTTCTACAAACTGTTTAGTATTCTTGTGGACCCTTTGGGACCAACAGATGCTGTTAGACAAAATAAATTTAACAACAATGATTGTTGTAGTTTTAAAAAGATTAAAAGTAAAATGATTTTTGGAAGGTTCTCTTGACAATGATTGGTGAAACCAAGAGTCCAGGAACAGAGTCTGTATATCTGTTCAAATAACAACTTTTTGTACAAAAACACACTTTATTTTAAATATTGGATATTTTTTTTGGTAACAATGTTAACCCATAAAGGTTTATTGGCATTACATAAGATATAATCTTAAGTTATCTATATTGTGACCCAAAGGGTGATCTAACTATTGGAATTTTGGGTGATTAGGACTTTAGTGCGGATGTTGGTGCTCTAAGCTTCACCAAAATCTTGGATATTCTCCTTCAAACTTGTGAGTTTTCACGGCCCCATTTTTACTTCTTTAGTTATTTCTTTTAACTGGGGGAAAAAGCATGAAAGAATGCAAACTATGTTGTTTTTGTTGTAAAACTAATGAACTAAGGAACTGCTTAGTCAAATGTTGTGAGATTCATAAAAAATTTGAATTCTAATGCACTACTTATAAATGATAAATTGATGTGCTTGAGAGGATATTGCAAAAAGTCCCCGTCCGTACACGCTACTAGTTAACTTGGGCACGTCCCCGGGCCGTGGTAATTGTGGATAGCCGCTATTGTGTTCACAGTCCCACCCAGAAAAGAGTGCACATTACCTAAGTTTTAAATAGTCTACTCATGTGTGTGAAAGGGCCACCGCTGAAGTAGTACTAATAAGAACCGTGGTACCTAAGTTAGTGAACGGGCCACTTATGGTAGTTCGTGAATTAATGGGGCACATTGGTCAGGTATGGCTCTGTAGCGTCTCAAGTTTTTCAGCATCGATGAAAATTTACATTTATAATGAGCATGTTATGTAATAGTTTGCAAGCTGTGTTTTATGCATGGTAAATATTTTGTGCATTTGAAAACCCGTGAACTCACCAACTCTTTGTAGGTGACGTCGTTTTATGTTTCATGCCTTTTTCAGGAAATTAAGTAAGAATGGATGTTTTTGGAAGCATCTTTCATTATCATCTGTTCACAAGCTTTAGAAACTTCTGTCTGTATATAAACTTTTCTTCATGAACAGTAAACTTGATGATATTGTAAGGTTCTTTCTGATTATTGTACTTAGTAGTGTTATCTATCGATTGGAGCTATGAAATGCTTACCTATTACACCTCGTGTTTCCGCTTTAGCGAGGTGTGACGAGCGTCCACATATATTTGGAAAAGTAAAATATCACCTTTGTGTGTTTTGAGAAAGAGAGTTGTGTCAATTGTACCTTTTTCAAATTTATCGTCTATAAGAAAAGCGAAGAGTGTATCATACTAGACCTTGGGTGCTTGTTTGAGCCCATATAGAGCTTTATCCATAAAGTAGATGTAATATGGATGTTTGGCATTTTCAAACCCAGGTGGTTGCTGAACGTATATTTCTTCTTTCAATTTGCCATTGAAAAAGGCAGACTTGACATCCATCTGATAAACCTTGAATCCCTTGTGTGTTGCATAGACTAAGAACATTTTTATTGCTTCAAGCCTAGCAATAGGAGTGAAAGGTTCGTTATAGTGCATCCTTTCTTCTTGGTAGTAGCTTTTGGTAGCCAACCTAGCCTTGTTTCGTATGACTATGCCATCCTTGTCTTTCTTGTTTCTGAAGACCCATGTGATCGTAATGAAGGTTTTACCTTTGGGGAGAGGCACAAGGGACCAAACTTTGTTTCTCTCAAACTGGAGCAACTCTTCTTGCATGACATCTATCTAGTTTGGGTCTTGTAGAGCTTTGGAAACTTTCTTTGGTTCTACCATGCTTAGAAAGTTCACAAAGAGACATTCATTTGTAGTGGCAGACCTTGTTTTAACACTAAATGTTGGATCACCGATTATTTGGTGATAAGGATGGTCTTTAGTCCATTTGGTGCTATATTGGGGCTCTTTAGCAACAAGATGCAGTTCTTCATTGGTAGGTGTTGTAGATGAAACTACTTGCTCCCCCCTCAAATAGATCTTCTCTAGATCCTTGTTCCTATTCTGGAGACATAGAAGAAGTAGATGGTGAAGTAGCAGGAGATTCAAGAAGAGTTGTACATTCAGTATTGGAGATCTCATGAACTTCATCAAATCTGGAAGATGATTTTGCATTGGGTGTTGGAGGAAATATTTCATCCTCTTCTTCAAACAAGTCTTCAAATTGGTGAGCGAGTTCTGATTCTCTGGACTTGTGGTGTGATGAATCCGAAGTCTTATGGGTCTGCCCGAATTCTGAACTATTGTGTCCAGAAGTCATTGAAGATGCATCATCAAAGGACACGTTGAGGCTTTCTATGACAATCTTGGTCCTCTTGCAGAATACTATGTAGGCCTTGGTGGTTTGAGAGTATCTAGTAATATTCCCTCATCAGCCTTCTTGTCAAATTTTCCTAGATGTTCTATGTCGTTGAGTACATAACATTTGCACCCAAAGACATGGTAATATTTGACATTTGGATGTCTCTGAATGATCAGTTCATAAGGGGTCTTCTAGTGCCTCTTGTTGATGATGGATCTGTTCTGGGTAAAGCATGCAATGGAGATGGCTTCTACCCGGAAGGAGATGGGTGGCACTGATGAAGCAAACATCGTCCTTGCTGCTTCCACTAGGGTTCTGTTTGTCATTTCAACAATTCCATTTTGTTGTGGAGTTCTAGCTGCTGAAATGTTTTGAGAGATACTCTCAATGATGAGATATTCATCAATTCGGGCTTTCTTGAACTCTGTTTCATTGTCCCTTCTTCGCTTTATGATCTTACTTTGTAGAAGGACTTGGAGCTTTTTTATCATTGCGATGAGGAGTTCTGGAACTTTTGATTTCTTCTTCACAAATTCAATTCAAGTGTATCTTGTGTATTCATCAACTAGTACAAGGATGTACTTTTTTTTCGAAGCGGCTTTGCATTCTAATTGTGTAATAGTCGGGTTTCAAGTTTTGATTTAAGATTTTTCTTTATATATATATATATGTGTGTGTGTGTGTATGTATATGTGTGTGTGTTATGTTTATATGATAAATTTAGAATTCATTTAAAAAAAAAGGGGGGAAGGTCTGCTGGTCGTGCCGCCCACCACCTCTCCTCTATACTATATATATAGGAAGTGGAGAAAGTGAAAGTTTACACACACACTATATTTAGAAAGTTTTCTTTCAGAGTCATTCGGATTGCAAAAGAAGAGGATTCAAAAGCTTTGATACTCGATTTCTAAAGGTGAGTGTATTAAAGCTTTGGATATAAATTGTTTGCATAMAATTTAGTAGTATTYGGAACTGGTTATTATGAATTCTGTTTCATTTTATGTGGATTCTTATTTAAACCGTTCAAGTGGTGWCCGGATTAATAWCCGGACAWTCTCATCCGGATAGAAAACCGCTCAAGAGGTGACCGGTTTATTCTAAACCGCTCAAGTGTTGTCCGGAGTCCTCYCTAAACCGGTCAAGAGGTGACCGGATCTCGTCTAAACCGTTCAAGAGTTTGGCGGTGTATTGACCGGATTGTTTTAAACCGGTCAAAGGTTGGACCATGTATTGGCCGGTTTACTTTAAACCGGTTAACTTGTGAACGGGGTATTGTCCGGACTTGTAATCCGGACAAAGATATTGACTAAATTCCAAGTGTTTGCCCGGATTCTATATCCTGACAAGGTTGACCAGACTTCAAATCCGGTTAATGTGTTGAAATATAATTGAA
>NW_020201307.1:61875-64537 GCF_001531365.2 Cynara cardunculus var. scolymus | reverse complement strand
ATACTTAGACTTAAACTAGAGGTGTGGAATGTTATGATAATAGGTTTTCACTGGGTCTATGAACATGGGAATATGTTATAGCTGAACCTATTATGAGAAAGATAGATTATATATGATTGATATAATCTGAATTATGAATAAACAGGATAAATGTGTTATTATATTGTGATTATGAGAATAATAATGTGTGTTTAAATGTGATAGAAAAAGTCATATACTGAGAAATGGCAGATAATCCCAATCAATCGGAAAGGGCCTTTACTGATTATGGAAGAGGTCGGGGAAGAAGAAGTGTAATACAAGGAGAGGAACCGAAAAATGTGATGACGATAAAAACGCGAAGTCGTAGTAGGGGTCGAGGAAGAGGTAGAGGTATTAGACAAGAACATGAATTGTCGGCTCAAGAAAGTTCAATGTCTGGTCATGGAAGAGGAAGAACAAGGGGTGGACACAGTGTTCCTGATTCTGGATTTATTACCAAAGAAATATTGGCAGCAAAGTTGGGAAAGTTCCAAGAAAGTCTGATAAATTTGTTGGGACGTACAACCCAAAATAATCTAGAAGTGGTAAGAAATTCCGATTATCAGGAGGAAGCCGGAGCTAGTACACCGGTAACTGGTACATCTGTACCCTTACTTCATCCTCAGTACAAAAGGGAGGAGATATCAAAATGTTTCTTGCTTATAAACCTCCCAAGTTTTCTGGTGAGCGTGATCCTGTTAAAGCTATGTGTTGGCTTAAGGAGATAGAGCTGAGTTTACAAATCAGTAAAAATGCAGAAGAGGATAAAGTTATGTTTGTTGTGTCATGTCTGAGATCAAGTGCTTTATACTGGTGGGAAGTCCTGTCCAGTTCGGATCTGAACATTTTGAAAACCATGATTTGGGAAGAATTTGTGGTTAAGTTTAAAATGCAGTATTATCCTGAAGCTGCAGTAAGAAAGTTGGAAGATGATTTCCTTCGTCTTGAACAAGGAAACATGTCAGTCCGCCAGTGTACAGAAGTTTTCACGGAACAATCTAGGTTTGCTGAAGCTTATATAGTATCTGAAAACAGCCGGGTGAGAAAGTATATCTAGGGATTGGAGTCGAATCTTCGGAAATATGTAATATCCAGGAATCCGACAACATTTCAAGCGGCAGTTGATGCAGCTAAAATTCTAGAACAAGATATTAATCGACAACCACAAGAAAAGGTTGGGGAGAAAAGAAAGGGGGAAGTTTCAGTGACTGATTTCCGTAGACCGAGGTTTATGGAAAATTTGAATCGACCAGTCTCAAGGTTTACTGATAGGGCGTGTATCCGATGTCATAAGATACATCAGGGAAATTGCAATACAAAATCTCGAGTATGCTTTAAATGTCAGGAACCAGGACATATAGCCCGAGACTGTCGGATAACGCGGAGGTGTTTTACTTGTAAGTCATCTCAACATGTAAATGCTGATTGTCCGCAATTAAAGAGTCGAGGGTTTGATTTTGCTGGAGGTCGGGGATCTGGTTATTGTGGGGGTCAAGGATCGGGGTATGTGCCAACAGGTCATGGGCAAATGGATAATCGTGTTAGTCCAAGTAGACGGGGAGGTATAAGACAGGCAGAGTCTAATGCAAAAGGGAGAGCCTTTCAGATGACGAGAGGTGAGGCGAAAAAGCACCCTGAGGTGGTAACAGGTACATTCCTCGTTAATTCAGTATGTGCCAAAGTTTTATTTGATTCGGGTGCAAATCATTCTTTTGTGTCACCATCGTTTGTTAACTGCGCACATTTAGAATCTAAAGCGTTGAGTGAGGATCATTGTGGAAATAGCAAACGATAGTGAAGTTTCAATAAAGGAAAAGATAGAAGAATGCTTCATAAGTATAGAAGGGTGTAAAGTGCCTATACAGTTATTTCTTATGCCTTTAAGGGAATTTGATATAATTATAGGCATGTATTGGTTAGCTTAAAACCAAGCTAACATAGTCTGTAATGAAAAGATGATTCATATAGACTTACCCGAAAAAGGAAGAGTTGTRATTTATGGAGATCGGCGGGATCGTTACTCTAGCCTAATTTCAGTTCTAAAGGCTAGGAAGTATGTACAGAAAGGATGTGTTAGTTTTCTTGCATATGCTATAGATATGAAGAAAGAGAAAGGAATGATAGAGGATATTCCAGTTATAAGGGAATATCCTGAAGTATTTCCAGAAGATTTGATAAGTTTACCTCCAGACCGAATGATAGATTTTCAGATTGAATTAATTCCTGGAGTAACACCTGTTGCACGTGCACCGTATAGATTAGCTCCTTCTGAGTTAAAGGAGTTAATGTCTCAATTGAAAGAATTGTTGGATAAAGGTTTTATCCGACCAAGTACTTCCCCGTGGGGTGCGCCGATACTTTTTGTGAAAAAGAAGGATGGATCAATGAGGATGTACATTGATTACCGAGAATTGAATAAACTGACAATCAAGAATAAGTATCCTCTCCCAAGAATTGATGATTTGTTTGATCAATTGGTTGGGGCTACCTATTTTTCCAAGACTGATTTACGGTCTGGTTATCATTAACTGAAAATTCGAAATGAAGATGTGTCAAAAACAGCATTCCGTACACGTTATGGTCATTATGADTTYCTGGTTATGCCATTTGGACTCACAAATGCGCCTGCAGCCTTTATGGA
>NW_020201307.1:44269-58431 GCF_001531365.2 Cynara cardunculus var. scolymus | reverse complement strand
GAGAGAGAGAGAGAGAGAGAGAGAGATGAAATGGCGGTGTAACCGCGAGAGAGAGATGAAAGGGCGGTGTAACCGCGAGAGAGAGATGTAATGGCGGTGTAACCGCGAGAGACATGTATAAGTCTGTGTCAGAACAGGTTTGATTCTAAACTGATTGTTTGGAAAGTATATTGTTCGTTTGAGAATTATACACTCACTAGACCTTTTTGGTCTAACGCTCAGTTGTTGGACTAATCTGTTTTGCTAGTCATCATACCTCGCAAGATAAGGGCAAGGGAAAAGTTTAGAATGAATGACGTTTAGTTATTCAAAATATATTATAAGAAAGTATTTTGTTAATCTGTATTTTGTAAATGATGTTATATTTTGTGTTATGAGTATGATGATGTGGATTATCGGTACATAGAATATGTGGGTTGTTCCAAATTGACCCGCAGAGATCGATATGAAACATATCCAATGGTTTGGAGCATGAGATTTCGGATTTGGACTTATCATAAGCTCGTTTTAATTTTCCCATTTCACAGGCAGATCATAAATGATCTTTTTCAAAGTTTAAATTAGGTATACCCTTAACTAACTTCTATTTGGCTAATTTCTTTAAGACTTCAAAATTCAGGTGTGAAAATCATTGATGCCATAGCCAATTTTCCTCACTCTAGGGTCTCTTGTCACATAGAAGATTAGAAATCCATGAGATAGTGGTTACCTTCTCTCTTTGCCATTATAATGGTTTATCCAGCTTTTGTTTCAATGATACAAAACCCTTTGCAAAATCTTACTTCCAAACCCTTGTAACAAAATTGGCTTATGCTTAAGATATTGTGCTTTAAGGCTTCAACATAAGCTACTTTTTCTATGGATATGTTTCCTTTGAAGAGTGTGCCATACCCCTTTATTGTACTTTTATTGTTGTCTTCAGAAGTCACTGTTCCTCCGGGTTTTTCGATGAAGGAGGAAAGTTGACTCTTATCACCAGTCATGTGCCTAGAGCAACTTGAGTCCATGTACCATGGTTGCACATGATGGTCCTGCAAGACAAATTAAGGTTTCTTAGGTACCCATTTCATGATGGGTCCTCCTTTGTTAGCTTGGGGTTTTACACCCTTGTTTTCATCAGCCGTCTTGGTCTCAGGCTATTTTTCTTTTCCCTTAGTCTTTGTAGGCATGGGTTTCCTTTTAGTTTTCTTCTTCTGAGTTTTAGGATATTCATATCTACATATATGCTCAGAGAAGATGCATCTATGGTGTAACATATGTTTCCTCAACTTTTGTAAGAGAGTTAAGCATTGACAATTATCAGTGTTTGAGTGAGAGTGTTTAACAACTTTCTTTTTATTTAAAGACATGGAAATAGAAGCAGAATGAAAATGTTTTGTCCTAACATTGGTTGTTTTTACAAACATCTTATCTAGTGAAATTATTTTTATTTGTAGTCTTGGGCTTTACTTCTTGCTTGAGGGGTTGAGTGACCTTCTTCCCTTTTGCTGAATTAGAGGAAATATGATTGTTAGAATTTTCTGAAGCAGGCCACTTCTATTTCTGTTCACGAGTGAACTTAATGAATCTAGAAGGATGGGCATTGTCTTGTTGAGTTTCCTTGGCAGTCTTAACTTTACTCATTTCTTCTTTTTCTAATTTTAAAGAAGTTTTAGCTGTTATGAAAACTTCTACAAAATTAGGATTCATTGGGATTTTTGTACTTGTGTTTTCATATCCACAATGACTTCTTGTTTTGCATAGATTATTTCTTCTTCTTCTTCTTCTTCTTCAGAATCAGAGTCAAGAAAGTCTCTTTTATATTTTTCAAAATATAAGTCCTTTTGAGCATTTTTAACAACGATGGGTTCTGAAGTTGATGGGTCAGAAATATATTTTAGAACATCCTTAGATTTTGGTTCCATAGATGATTTCTCTACAAAACTTAGATCATTCATCAGACTTCCAGAAGTCTCTGGTTCCTTACTCTGATGTTCTGGTCCATCGCTAGCACTTTCTGATGTACTTGTGGATGAGATGTCCAGAGGCTCTGGTTGAACTATAGAGTTTCCATCGGCCTCTGGTTTGGTTTAATGAATTGATGTTTCATCCTTTACATCAGAATTTTTGCTGGTGCTACATTCATAAACCACATTTTAAACTCTTGTCTTGAAAATATGGTTCTCCCATTTATTTTGGCTCTTTTGAAAGAGGCTGTTGGTTTTGGAGCAAAGTCAGGTTTTTGTATACATCCAAATTTAAGGGTGGATTTAAGAGTGGTTTTCTTGTTTCTTATGAAGGAATCAAGTTCATTGAACCCTATACCTTGGGTATCCGTCTGACTATTAAGTTTTTCATAAATGTTTTGTGCGTCCTTATATTTCTTTATCAGGAGTTCATCGGATTGAAGCTTTTGATGAATAATCTCTCTTTCCTTTTGAAAGAAATCCTTTAGAGTCACAAAGTTTAGTCTTTCTGCCTTAGAATCCCTCAATGCCTTTACTTTTCTCTCTAGATCCTCAGAGATCTTCTTGTTCAAATCCAGAATTTTTTCTTCTTCTGATCTCTTAAGAGATTCAATTTTTGTTTTCTTTTTATCTATTTCATCTTTTTTTCCGCTGAGAAGATTAGTTTCTCTTTTGTAAAAATTAACTTCTTTTTCCGCTTTTATTCTTTCAGAAGTTTCAAAGTTTAATTTTTCTTTCAAATTTTGAAAATCTTCTGAAAGTTTTAAAACACTTAACTCTAGTTCTAATGGAGCAAATTTGGTTTCATCGTGGGAGGAATTATGTACATGGTCATTGGAGTCGAAAGTGGATTCAGCATCTGAGGACTTGGCCATGAGGCATATCAGTGCTTTGTTGTCTTCTTCATCGGGTGAAAAATCTGATACCCAGTTTTCTTTTTCAGCCATTAAGCTTGTTTATTTGGGATTGTATTTGTACTTGTTCTTGTAGTAGTCTCCATCCTTGACAAGTCATCCTCTGCAATCCTTTGAGAAATGACCAATTTTTCCGCATCGGTAGCACCTTTGGCCATCTTTTCTTCCGTCTCCACCTTCTCATCTGTCTTATCTTGTTTCCTCTCTATCTTTTCTTCTTTCATCCCTTTGATGAAACTTTACGGTCTTCTGCCCATAGTTGGGCTGTAATCTCTCCCTTCTGGAATCTCTTCTACTGTCCTTTTCATAAGGCCTCTTAACAAACTTCTTTTAAAACTGCTTCGTTATGAGAGCAAGCGATTTGGCAAAAGCCTTGAGATCATTTTTTGAATCTGAGCTGTCCTCTTTAGATTCTGATTCTATGATCAAAGCCTTTTTGCCTTTCCTCTTGTGGTGCTCTTTGGAGGAACCTCTGGAAGTCTCCTTTTCATCAGAGACCAAAGCCAAAGGTCCTCCTATGGACACCTTTGTCTTCATTATGTCTTGCTCTTGAGCAACAAGTGTTCCATAGACATCATGGAGTGACCAATTATCCATGTCTTGGTTTGCTTGTGAAGACACGGACAATTATGTCCATTCATCATCGAGACTTTTAATAAATAACACGTTTTCTTCCTTCATTCTTGCAATGTTGTTTCTACGACATTGGTTGATTTAACGTGTTGAAGCATCATATGTCTTTTGGATCGATTCGTCAGGAAGTGATTTAAAGTTCATGTACTCGTTTAGACACTGACTTTCTATTCTTCTTGGTCTTGTCCCCTTCTTCAAGTTGGCTTGCCAACTCATCCTAGATTTCTTTGGCCGTAGTTTAGGCTTCTAGAGATTATAAAATCTCATTACAGATTGCCATGATTAGCAATCTCTATACCTTTTTGTCTGCTTCCACCCTTTCGATGTCTTCTTTGTCCCATGCATTTTCATCCTTTACAACATAGTAAGTTGCAATATCTTCAGTTGTGGCAGTTCCAGGTGCTATGCGAATTAGAGTCTAGGGTATATATGGTCCTTTCAGGACAGATCTGTAAAGATTCATATCCATCCCCTCGTAGAAAATTTATGTTAGCTCTCATATTTCATTTAATGTAAAAGTATGAAAAAGTATTACTGCAAGTGTTGACAGAAGGGTTCTACCACAGAAGACCACAGAGAACCAACAACAGAAGATATACAAAAGCGTACAAGTCAAGAATGACAGAACCTCTGTTGTCTCTCACAGAGGTTCTGGAAACTGATCCTCTGGCATCAAATGCATACAAGTCATATCCAGCAGAGCCTCTGGATGGCTCACAGAGGGTCTGCAGTTTATCTTCTATGGAGAACCACTTCTCACTGCTTTACTTAGGTTTGTTAGCTGGACGTGCTTATCACGTGACTATGTTTGTAATCTGCTTTATTTGAACGACTTAGATCATTTCACTTGTCTAGGTCATGTCAGAAAAGCCGTTAGGAAGTAGTATAAATAGCAGCTTAGGCCTTTGTAATTCGTGGTGCTTCCGTATTGTAATTGTCAATATTTTCAATAGAATTGAAAATCATTTGAAGCTTTTCTCTCGTGTTCTTCATATACATCATCTGTGTTCTTGATTGATTATTTACTTTCTTTGTTCTTATATTGTTTCCGCTGCATTGTTATTGTTCTTAAAGATCATCCAAAGTATTTGGTTAATATCATAAGCTGAATCTAAAGGTCCTAACAAGCCACCCGTGGTGCATGCGGATACTCCCTCTTCATCAAGGCAACCCCCTCAGAGCCAGGTAGATGAGATCATACAAAGCATGGAGTCGATGCGGAGACGTCCTGAATTGCCACCCAGGGAACCAATTTTGCTAGAAAACATTCATCAATACTTATATCAAGACCGCGATGAAAGTTTGACCATCAACCCTCCAATCTTATCGCCTGAGTCCATGGACCTCCTACACCATAGATTCATTAGACAAACCACACAAGCACCTCAGGCTGTCTTCTCGAATGATAGGATAAGGAGGGTCATGGATCTAAAACTAAAGACATTTTCCAATCGAGCCATTCGATACATCGAGTTCACTGTGGAGAGAGCACATGGCAAGTTTGTGTGTTCAACGAGAACGACCTCATTAACCTCAACCCATATGACTTGATTGTATTATATGCATATACGGCTCAGAGGCAAGACCACAGCATCAGGTACGGAATGACAAACCAAGCGGTAGTAAAGACGATGGAAACCCTAGTGAACCATAGAGCCAAGAGTGATTTTGAAATTGCTCTTCGGCTAGGCATTGAGAGACTCTCCTGTGCCACTCCAAACGAAGACTTCCAAGGCCTACAAGAGACAAGATTTGCCTCAGTCCTAACTCAACCCAAACTTGGACTTGTTTACAAGAATGAGTTTGGGGTTAAAAAGTTCTTTAGACTAACTGAGGCCTTCAATTATTCATCGGATACACATGAATGGTTTCAGAAAGTTATCAGAGAGAGACTGGGAAGGAACCACGTGCCAAGAGAAGAAGGGAGTCGGCTCATTCATGAGATATCGACGGTCATCGGGTATCGAAGACTGCTCATACACTTTAGAGAAATATATCAAGGTATCTCATGATGAGTTGTATTTTTGTTTTTAATTTTGATTCCAGTATTATAAGAATTTCATCAGCTAATGAAAATTGGAAATTTGATGTTTTTTATTAGTTTAGTCTCTGTTCTTCACAAGTGTATCTAGATTAGTATATGTTTGTTATTTGATTACTTAGGGTGAGATTGTTGAACCCCATAATTCATTATGTAAAAAGAAATGAAAAACAATAGGTGATGAAGAACTAGAAGACCGATGAAGACATCAAGGCAGAAACGGCTAAGTCTGGAGCACAACCAGAGGACCGTTGGACGACCAAGGATGCGATGGAAAGAGCATCTCCATCAAAGCTCTGGTCAACTATACTTAAAGTATTTTCCAGCAATTCATCCTGAAGCATGCGATGAAGACTTAAAGATAAGGATGATTCATCACATCATGAATGACAGCTGGAGATAACAAGTCAACTGCTAAACTTCGAGTTTATCATTGATATTAAAACTTATCCATAGTTTAGATAAACGTTATCTGTTAATAAGAAATTAGCTAAAATGTCTCACTAGATAGTTATCTTCATATTAGCTTATCAGTATAAATAGGTGGTTAGGCCTATTGTAAAAATAAGCTTTTCGTTTTTATTATTTCATAAAGTGAAATCTTTTATACTCAAGATTATTCTTAATTGTTCTTACTTTCTTCTTGAGTGTTCATGACTTTATTCATTAAATCACTATAATTTGGTTATTATTAACTAGATTATTAGTGTTATTGAGAGATCCGGGATCAACAAATTTGTTTTATTCTCTCTTCCTCTGACTCTTTTCTTTCAGATTTTAAAGTCTTTTCAAGTTCATAAATCCTGGATATCAGCCCGAAATTGTTATTTAATAGATCAAAGTCTCTCTTTTGACTTGCATTGAGATAAGTTTCTTTCCAAGTAATACATCAATCTCAGTTGAAGAAACTTATTTTCTTCTTAAAATTTCTGTAAATCTTGTTTCAACTCATTGGCCCAAACAAAATTAGCATGATTCTCATAAAATACCTTCACATATTTATCTTTTTGTTCTTTCAATTAATTCTCCAATTCAGAAATTTTCTCATTCAAAACCTTGTTTTATCTCTCAAAAAAAGATACTATGTAAAAATCAAGATTTATTTAAACAAAGAATCTCTACAGTTCAAGAAATCAATTAAAGAATACTTTCAAAAAATATCTCACAATCACACACAATTTCTTTTACACACAAAAGTTTCAACACTTAGAAAAGTTTTCAACAAAAAAGAAAAATTTTCAACAAAAATCAACAATATAAAACTAGTTAAAAACACAGTCAAATATGGTCAATGAAATTGATCAACAAACTTCACACACAACAATATGGTCAAAAAAATAACCAAGTCAACTCAAAACAAATGAATTTTTTCGGAGAAGAAATACGATCAAAATGAATATCAACTAAACAAATATGGTCAAGAGGTTGAATATGGTCAATTGATATAAAATTGGATTTGAAGGCACAAATACGGACAAGTTAATAACACTTGATCACTATGAATCAACTGAAGTCCGGTCTAGGAGATATCCATATACTACGATATCCGGACAAGGTAAACTCGGGCAACAATATTTGAAACACTTCAAATCTGAACAAGATGGCAGCCAGATTATAGTAAATTTAGACAATGCAGCTTTCGATTAATATCAAATCCGAACAGGTTTGATTACACGTACAGTCTCTCCTCTCTGGTCAAAATAGCTTCCGATTAACATGAACTCCGGACAGGTTCGATTACATGGACAGTCTCTCCTCTCCGGTCAATGTAGTATCCGGAGTCACGAAGTCACACACACAACTTAATCACAAAATCGGACAATGTGATATATGATGAAGCACACCAAATCCGGTCAAGAGGATGTCTGATTATCATGAACTTTGGACAAGTCAAATATGATAAGGAAAGTATCCATCAATATTTAAAATATTATTAACAGCCGCCACAATTGACTATGTATATTAGCCATCCGGAAAACAACTTCATAAGCAAACTCCAAACAAATGCAGATAATTATGCTAACTCCGGTCAAGGTGGTGTCCGATTAAGGAAACTACGTAATTCAAAATCACACTAAGTCACAAATCGGACAAAAGAGCTTCCGAGTTACCACTAATTCGGAAAGGTGGCATTCGATTAACTGTTTACCATCCATAGCCGCCAAGATTGACTATTCAAAACACAATTCAAATATCCATAGTATGCTAAATCAGTTAAAGCATCATGCGGACTACTACAAATCCAGTAAAGGAGATGTCCGATATATGAGAAACCCGGTCAAAAGAATATATGACAAACACCAAATTTCATGAATTTTAAACAAAAAATGGATCAAAAATTTAAAATTTTATGAATTTTATCAAGAACAAAAACTTTTTCAATACTCAAAAATTCCTTCAAATCTTTAAAAACAATGATCAAATCACAAAAATATATGAACAACAATGATTCATATCATCATTTCGCACACAATGGTCAAGTTTTTAACAATTAAACAACCAAAAATGAAAGATTTGAGATGATATTAGATGAAAAAGTTGATGAACTCAAGAACGCAAGAAGAACATTCAAGAACAAACAATAAATTTCCAGAAAATTGTGCAGAAAATTTCAAACTTCATGCAATTTCTTCAATCAAAAACGCTGCAGATCACTCTGATACCAATTGAAAGTCCCAATATTCAATCAATCTTCAATCTTCATCAAGAACACACAATAAATGGCAATTTCAAGATTATGATATTTTAGAGAAAAAGTCAACAAGTCAAAGTCTTGTATTAATCATCAAAGCTTAATTACAAGGCTAAACACAATTAACCTCTCTTACAATGACTCTCATAATTAAGCATCCTACTAAAATAAAAAGAACTAAACCTATTTATAGGTCTCTCCAAAACAATATTACAAAGAATACTTTCAAGACATAATACAACAAATAAACTCAAAAATTCAAACCTAACACAATGGCTGGGTGAATGGATCAACCAAGTTCCCATTTGTGCCAAACTTTACTAATAATGATGTCTTTGTCCTCGACAACCTTCCAAACGTAGTGAAACTTCCTGAGTATATATCGTGTGCACTTATGTCACCTGGGTTCTTTAGCCAGGATGATTGCACCCTCGTTGTTAGAAAAGATCTTTATAAGATCTTGAATGCTAGGAACCACAAGACGATCCCCGATGAACTTCTTCATCCACACGACCTCTTTTGCAGCCTCGTTGACTGCAATGTACTCAGCCTTTGTTATCGAGTCTGCTATGGTGCTTTGCTTGGAGCTTCTCTAAGAAACTGCTCCACCGTTCAACAAGAACACGAATCTTGACCGTGAGCAAAAATTATATTTATCAGTTTGGAAACTAGCATGAGCATAACCCTTTACACTGAGTTCCTCTGCACCTCAATAAACCAAGAACATTTCTTTAGTTAGTCTTAAATACTTGAGGATGTTCTTTACTGCTGTCCAATTGCCATTTCTAGTATTGGCCTGATATCGACTCGTCAGGCTCAAAGAACATGACACATAGGCCTAGTATATGTCATGGCATAGATGATCGATCCTATAGCTAAGGCATAAGGGATCTGGCCCATCCTTTCTAGCTCTGAACTAGAACTAGGACACTCACCTTGTTCAACGCCAAACCATGCTGCATAGGAATGAACCCCTTCTTGGAGTCCTGCATGTTGAATTTATTCAACACTTTGTCTATGTAGGTACTCTAGCTTAGACCAATAAGACGCCTGTATCTATCTCTATAGATCTTGATGCCTAGTATGTATGTTGCATCTCCCATGTCCTTCATAGAAAAACATTTTCCTAACCAAGTTTTTATGGTTTGCAAAGTAAGGATATCATTTCTTATGAGGAGTATGCCATCTACATACAACACAAGGAAGACTATAATGCTCCTACTAGTTATGACATATACGCATGGTTCATCTTCGCTCCTCATAAACCGAATTATTTGATTTCCTCATCGAAGCAGATGCTCCATCTATGAGAAGCTTGATTAAGTCCATAAATAGATTTTTGAATCTTACACACTCTATCAGGATGCTCAGATAGTACAAAACCCTCAAGTTGTGTCATAAATACATCCTCAAACAACTTACTATTAAGGAAATCGACTTTTACATCCATCTTCCATATTTCATAGTCATGAAATGATGTTATGGCAATGAGTATCCTCATTGATTTCAACTTAGCCACAGGTGAGAAGGTTTAATCATAGTCTACAACATGAGTATGAGGGTAGCCCTTTGCCACCAATATGACTTTGTACGTGTGTACTTTGCCATCCATGTTGGTCTTCTTCTTGAAGACCCATTTACACCCTATTGTCTTTTGAGTGGGTGTATGATCAACCAAGTCTCGTACTTGATTTTCATACATGGATTGCATCTCGCTCTCCATAGCCTCCTTCCATTTAGTGGCCTCAGGCCCCCCATGGCTTCCAGATAAACGGTAGGCTCATCAAGATGTACCTGTGTATCATCACCATCAGATATGAGTAAATTATATCTTTCTGGTGCATGACACACTCTGTTAGACCTGTGAGTAGGTGGTGGTTGGATGTCAGATTCTTCAGTAAGTTTGCGGAGGCTCAACAACTGTAGGTTCTACAATTTGTTGTTGAGAACTAGTGCCAACTTTAGTTTCCATGTACTTGATTTTCATACATGGATTGCATCTCGCTCTCCATAGCCTCCTTCCATTTAGTGGCCTCAGGGCCCACCATGGCTTCTTGATAAATGGTAGGCTCATCAAGATCTACCTGTGTATCATCACCATCAGATATGAGTAAATTATATCTTTCTGGTGCATGACACACTCTATTAGACCTGTGAGTAGGTGGTGGTTGGATGTCAGATTCNGTATCATCACCATCAGATATGAGTAAATTATATCTTTCTGGTGCATGACACACTCTATTAGACCTGTGAGTAGGTGGTGGTTGGATGTCAGATTCCTCAGTAACTTTGTTGAGGCTCAACAAATGTAGGTTCTAGAATTTGTTGCTGAGAACTAGTGCCAACGTAAGTTTCCATGTTGGTTGACTCTTGAATTTCTTCAAGATCATTTTGGCTCCCATTGTCCCTTTTGGACATCATTTTCCTTTCAACGAAGATTGCGCTTCAAGCAACAAACACTTTGTTTTATGAAGGTTTATAGAATAAATATCCAAAAGAATCAGTTGGGTGTCCAACTAAATAACACTTCTTTGATCTGGTTTCTACTTTCTCTTGAACTTCACGATGTAAGTAAGCCTCACAACCCCAGATTTTTAAATATGCAAGTGAAGAAACTTTTCCACCCTATATTGATTTTCATACATGGATTGCATCTCGCTCTCCATAGCCTCCTTCCATTTAGTGGCCTCAGGGCCCGCCATGGCTTCTTGATAAACGGTAGGCTCATCAAGATCTACCTATGTATCATCACCATCATATATGAGTAAATTATATTTTTTTGGTGCATGACACACTCTATTGGACCTGTGAATAGGTGGTGGTTGGATGTCAGATTCCTCAGCAACTTTGCTAAGGCTCAACAACTGTAGGTTCTACAATTTGTTGCTGAGAACTAGTGCCAACATCAGTTTCCATGTTGGTTGACTCTTGAATTTCTTCAAGATCATTTCGGCTCCCACTGGCCCTTTTGGACATCAGTTTCCTTTCAAGGAAGACTGCCCTTCGAGCAACAAGCATTTTGTTTTCTGAAGGTTTATAGAATAAATATCCAAAAGAATCAGCTGGGTATCGAACAAAATAACACCTCTTTGATCTGTGTTCTACTTTATCTTGAACTTCATGATGTATGTAAGCCTCACAACCCTAGATTTTTAAATATGCAAGTGAAGGAACTTTTCCACCCCATATTTCAGAAGGTATTTTGGAAACCTTCTTCATTGGTACAAGATTCAAGACCCTTGCAACTGTTTCTAAGGCATAGTCCTAAAAACCGATTGGAAATGCAGTTCGAGTCATCATGGATCGAACCATATCAAGCAATGTTTGGATCCTCTCAGCTACACCATTATGTTATGGTGTCCTGGGAGGAGTAAGTTATGAGATTATACCATAACTTCTTACGTGATCACATAACTCTTGACTAAGATACTCACTACACCTATCGAATCTGAGAGTCTTAATATTTCTGTTCAGTTGGTTCTCTACCTCGTTTTGGAACATCCTGAACACCTCAATGGTTTCAAACTTATGTTTAATCAAATAAACATATCAATATCTACTCAAGTCATCAGTAAAAGTAACAAAGTATCTCTTAGTGCTTGATCTAAGAGACCCACAAACATCAGTATGTGCTATGAGTCCTTTGTCATCTTTCCTAGAAGACAAGAATCACATTCATCATTTTATTTTTGGTCGACCGATTCAAAAATCCCATCCGATTGGTATTTGGTGATGAGTTTCTTGCTAATGTGAGCATGACAACAATGTCACAGATATGACTTATCCAAACCATCTTTGGATTAAGTCGATTCAACATTATATATTAAACTTCTATTGTTTCTTACACTTATACTAGTTTCATAAATACCATGACATGGGTTAGCCTTAAAATAAAGCATTTTATCTTTATAAACAAGGATAGATCCATTATCAAACCCAAATTCAAAACCATCTTTATATGAAGCATAAAATGAAATGACTTATCTAGCTATATCGGTCGAGTAACAACAATAAATAAAACCATAGATGATCAAAAACAAAAAAGAAAGCTCATAATTTCCTATCGTGTCGACAACAACAATATGCTTGTTTCCCATGATCATGTCTAGCTCTCCTCGTCTCAGCTTCCTACTTCTTTTTAGTCCTTGCACATCAGTACAAATGTGAGTACCACATCCTATGTCCAATACCCAAGAAATAGAAGCTGAAGTACTATAGAATTCAATAATATACATACTTGAAATTCTTGCTCCATTAGACTTGAGCTTCCTAAGCTCCTCCAGATATCTAGGACATTTACGCCTCCAATGTCCTACCTCCTTGCAGTAAAGGCATACAACATCCTCATGAGTCTTTGATTGAGGTATATCAGATTGGGTTGTCCTTTGGCTATTTGTTTTTGTTGATCCCATATATCTCAATAACACTAATAATTAAGTTAAGAATAACCAAATTATAATGTTTTAATGAACAAAATGATGAACACTCAAGAATAAATTATGAACATTAAAGAACAATCTTGAGTGTCAAAGGTTTCACTTTATTAATAAGAAAAACATAAAAGCAATGTTTAATACAGTAGGCCTGATCACCTATTTATACTAGTAAGCTAAGTAGAAGATAACTATCTAGTGAGACTATTTTGCTAGTCTTCTATCAACAGATAACGTTTATCTAAACTATGGATAAACTTTAATATAAAGATAAACTTGAACTGCAGCTGTCGACATGTCATCTCCAACTGTCTTCCATGAGATGATGAATCAACCTTATCTTCAAATCTTCATCGTATGCCTCTGGTTGAATTGCTGAAGAAAACTCTAAGTGTTGTTGATCAGAGGGGCGATAAAGATGCTCTTTCCATCGCATCTCTGGTTGTTCATCGACCATCTGTGTTAGCTCTCATTTCATCTAATGTAAAAGTATGGAAAGACTAAATACTGCAAGTGTTGACAGAAGAGGTTCTACCACAGAAGACCACAGAGGACCAACAACAGAAGATGTTTARTCGTACAAGTCTAGAGTGACAGAACCTCTGTTGTCTATCACAGAGGTTCTGAAAACTGGTCCTCTGTAATCAAAGCGTACAAGTCAAAGATGACAGAACCTCTGTTGTCTATCACAGAGGTTCTAGAAGATGATCCTCTGGCATCAAGTTCTCTCAAGTCACATCAAGTAGAGCCTCTGGGATGGCTCACAGAGGGTCTGCAGTTTTATCTTCTGTGAAGAATTTCTTTACTGTTTTACTTAGGTTAGTTAGCTGCTCGTGCTTATCACGTGACTGTTTGTAATCTGCTTTATTTGAAAGGCTTAGATGAATTTGTACGTCTAGGTCATGTTAGAAAAGCCGTTAGGGACGAGTATAAATAGCAGCTTCGGCCTTTGTAATTCAGTGTGCTTCCATATTGTATTGTAAACATTTTCAATCAATTGAAAATCATTTGAAGCTTCTCTCTTGTGTTCTTCATTCATCAACTGTGTTCTTCATTGATTATTACTCCGCTTGTTCTTATTGCTTCCGCTGCACTAATAYTGTCAAATAGATCATCCAGAGTAAGTGATTAATATCCAAAACTGAGTTAATCGATCCTATCAATTGGTATCAGAGCAGGAATCAAATTCTTATTTGATTTATTCTGTTTTTGGTATTAATCTTCATTCGCTCAAGAACAACAGTCGTCTTCTTCAGGTTACCCTGTTTTTCACTATTTCATCTGTTCTCTTCTTATTCCTATTTTTCTTCTTCTACCAATGGCGAATCTGGCCAAAACTTCCTTTATGAGCACTGGTTCACAATCGAAACCTCCCACGCTCATATGTGAGGAGTACCCACAGTGGAAAGTTAGAATGGTAAATTTTCTGGAAGGCATTCATCCATGGATTTGTGAATTTCTGTACAATCCTCTCTATGTTCCCATGAATTTAATTCCTAGAGT
>NW_020201307.1:42390-43544 GCF_001531365.2 Cynara cardunculus var. scolymus | reverse complement strand
AAGAAGAAAGTTTTGATTGCAGAGAGTGATGACAGCTCTGAGGAAGAAGTCTCCATGAAGGAGATGATGAAAACTCTTGCCTTGATCACTAGAGAGTTCAGGAAGGGTGGAGAGAGGAAAGAGTTTAAAAGTTTCAATCGAAGAAACTTAACAGAGGGAGAGAGATATGAGAAAAGAGAAAAGGAACAGAAGCCCCTGTAGAGGGTTGAAGAGCAAAGGAAGGAAGAGCCTAAAGATGGTTGCTTCAAATGTGGCAAACCAGGCCACTTTGCTGCAGACTGCTGGTCTAAAGGGCCAAGGGCACCGTAGACGGGTCCTAAAGATGCAGCCTTCTATAAAAAGAAGGTTGAATACTATCAGCAGAAGTCTCTGCTAGCTCAATCGAGTGAGCTAGTAACTGACGAGTCCTCTGACGAAGAGGAACATAAGGGTCTTCTCGCATGGGAAGACTCGGACACAGAGGACGAGCTCTTCTGTGTGATGGTAGACATCAAGTCAGACTCCTCTGATAGGAACGACCAAGAGGTTTCTACTTCCTCCTCTTCTGAATCTATTGATCTTTTCACAGAGATCATCGATAACCTCGACTCATGTCATTTGGAGCATTTCAGTCTTAAAGAAAAACTTTCTCTCTGTGAAAAAGAAGTAATTCTGCTCATAGTGGAAAGAAATCGATTTTTTAAAATGTTTGAAGAAGCGCAATCCAAGTTTATAAACTTAGAAAATTCTTCAAAACAAAAGCTTGCCAAGGTTGAAAAAGACTTAAAAACTAAGGTGGAAGAGTTAAGGCAGATGGAGCATGAGAAATGCAATATCACTTTTGTTAAGGAATTCTTTCAAAAAGAAAAAGAATTTTTACACCTGGATGTGCTTGACAGAGAGCGAAAAATTAAGAAATTTCAAGAGGCTCAAAACATTTACAAAAAGATTAAGGTCAATTTGGGAAGAAGAGGTCTAGGTTTCTCAAAATTTGATAATAAACCCGGTTTCAAATCAAACAAAACTCTAGAGAATACCTTTATATCCTCAAACAATTTAAAAAGCAAAATTTCTAAAACTAAGACCATTTTCAAGAGGAGAAGGCTGTTGGTTGAACCAGACACAAAACCATGTTTATCTATGGAAAATATTGCCTATGAAGACTATATTGATTC
>NW_020201307.1:25670-37897 GCF_001531365.2 Cynara cardunculus var. scolymus | reverse complement strand
AATCGCAGAAGTCTTTTCACATAACTTCTGTGACCGCTTACAGAGGCTCTTTGAACAGATCTTCTGTAGACACTTCTTCTTAGGATTTTTAAATGGTTTTTTATTCTAGGGGGAGCCAAGGAAGCTGGCTCAGAGGGGGAGTTCTTAAAATGAAGATCAAACCACAAAAGGTGCCAAAACTTTTGAAGTATCTTATTCTCAGAGGTCAACTCATCAGAACCTCTGGCGCTTCTAACAGAGGCTCTGTGAGTTTGAGCTGAGCAAGTACTCATCTCTCTGTGGATTTTCAAACCGTTTAGGTATTAAAAAAGGTGTAACACATTATAAGAAGACCCGATACATATTACAGAGGCTCTGTTACCCTTAGGCCTCTGGCAGAACTCTCTTGATAGTTCTTGTCTATTGATATAGTGCGCGTGGTTCTGTGGATAAGGGTTAGAATCTACACGCACATGTCAAAAAAGGGGGCGCACGTCATCAATCGTGCGTCTTCCCAACGCAGCGTGTCATACCTTTTTGAGCCCTTTCAACCCAAAACCACTCATCACGACCTTTCGTCAATAAAACGGTTCATTTTAAATCCCTCCCTATAAATACCCCTTTCCCCCCAAATCAAAAACATTTACCACTCACAAATACTCCGGCGAACCTGCAAACTAGAAATCTCTCAAAGCAAAACCTGCAACATGTCTTCTTCATCTGCATCTGCTCAATCAGTGAACGCTTCGAGCGACAATGAAGTGACCCAAGCACAAGCCCTAACATCCCACGCATTGTCCTTCGTTCAAAACAAATACGAGAAGGTTGTMCTCGTTAAAAAGCCAAACAACTACTTCTTCGTCCCATCTGCAACAGGTTTTCCAGATTTTACCTTTCCTTTAATTGAAATTCTAAGAAACCATCCCCTTTTCTTTGCCATATCTGCTACCAAACCAACTCCAGAACCGTATATAACCCAATTTCTCCTGAATTCCTACATCACAACCCTTGACAATTCAGGATTAACAATTGTTGGATATGCCTCACACCCCGTCAATAAATCCCTGGTTCCCTTAGAACTAAATGTGGACAATTTAAGGACTACCCTGCGTTTACCCACTTTGGAGGAACGAAACTTGAATGCCTATGCTGCGACCCCCACTGACGAGGAATTGATTAAATTCCTGAAATTTCACTCCTATGCGACCCCTATCGTCAAAAGAACTCAATTCCAGCGCAAAGGACTGCCACCTGTCTGGAACACCTTGTTTTCTATCATCAACTGTTGCTTGACAGGGAAGGTGGGTAATCACGAACAGACCTCACATGCCATGATGTCCATCATGTACGGAATCTACTTCAACCTTCCTCTGGATTACGCGCAGTTAATATTCGAGGATATGGTCGAGTTAATCAAGAAGAAATGCRCGAGTCAAAGGGGTGAAAAATCAAAGGTCAAAGCACAAAAGAAGGCCAAGGAGGACATGAACCAACCCAACCATATTCTGCAACGTTTCCTTGGTCTAGTCTTTGGGGATCTTCTAGCAGCCAAACTTCCTTCTGTGGAGCCAAACGCAAGGCTCTACCCGTTCAAGGAATTTCACCCCACTGAGCATGAGCAAGGGTACAGAAGCCCAAGACCTTATCTAGAGCCATGCTCAGGTTTCTTTGCCACGAAGACAGGAAGGCTTATAGACGTGGATTCAGGCGACTAGAGCCGGTCCCTGAGACCCCACCACGAATAGGAATCCCCCTAGGCGAGAGAATCGAAAAAATGAGGGTTGAAGGACATTCGGAGGAGCCTGCAGAGGCTGGTAAGATGAGTGAGGCAATCCCTAGAAACCCAAGTCCTCCAACCAAGACGCTTAAGAAGACACAGAAGGGTGCCGACTCTTCTGTGAAAAAGAAGGCGAAGAAGAGGCCTGCAGAAGACGAAGGCCCAAGTGTTCCTCTGCCAAAACCTAAGAATAAGAAAGCCAAGAAGGCTCAACCAATAGAGCATGTGGTCACAGAGCCTGTAATTACAGAGGCTGTCACACAAAAGAGCCCGGCAGAGGATACCACTCCTAAGCACGGAAGATTGCACAAAGTCGTTCTTGATGATTCCCCAATAGAACAAATTCAGGATCTTCTCGTCAACATCCAAAAGGAGTTCAGAGCGCCAATTGACATATCCAAGTTGGGAACAGAGGTCATCTTAGACGACGAAGAAAAAGAGGAAGAAGATCTAGGTGAGGGAGAACAAGATTCCAAAGGCACACAACCCAGCCCACCTCCCAGAGCATCCCACGCTTCTAGGGGCCCTGTTCTAGAGGGATCCCCTATTGAACATGGCACGCACATGTCGAACCCAAACCAGCCTACCCACGCAGAGGACACTCTTTCGTCCTCTGTGGAACGCACAGCCAGGCAACCACAAAATTCTCCTCCATCCTCTCAAAAGGATTAAGGTTTTACTATAAGAGTCCCTTCGCCCAAGGACTCGATAGAACCAAGAGAGGCATCCGTTGCCTCTCCACATATGAGTGACCACCAAAAACGTGCTTCAGAGGCACAAGTAAGGCACAAAGAGACAGAGGGTCTAGAACGCCCTATGTCCCCACTAGATCACTCTGCCATGATAGGCTCTGAACCTACAGGGCACGAAATCTACAGAACACCAGTAGGCTCTCCTCTGGGAGATGTTCGAGGATCTGGTGGAAGTCCCTAAGTAGACTACGCTATACTAGTTACTGAGTGCGCCTCACGCTCCGAGGCTTCTAAATCACCATATATTGGTGGTTTAGGTACCCCGGATATGTATGTGACAAAGGGGGAGCTTCAAACCTTTGCCACAGAAGTATTCAAAAAGATAGACGAGTTGAAAAGCTTGTTTATCTCCCGTTCGGTGACAGAAGACCTATCTCCTATAACAGACGCTCTGAAAGAGTTGAGCTCAACAACAGCATAACTCAAGTCTACTCTTTCAACTCTTCAGAGCTCTGTCCTACAGAAGGAGGATCTCACAGAGGCGTTCAAAGCTCTAAGCCTCAACCCCTCCTCCGTCAGACCTTGAAGACAGAACTTTCAGAAATGGCCGCCCAAACCTCTGCAGACTTCATCTCTGCGGGCTACACAGATTACTCCTTTCTTTTCTCAAAGACGAAATCAAGCAGATGTTTTCCTCTGCGGTGACTTACGGTATTGATACAAAGTCCTCAAGGGCCAACATCAATCACCTAGCTACCCGTAGAGAGATTGATGCTATGGTTGAAGCTCTGGGTAATCTCGTGTGCAAGCACACAGACAAACTGCTCAAAGAGGCCCGTGCCTCCAACATAGCAATCAGAGACTGCACATCACAGCTCATGAAAGAGGGTGACCTCCTCAGAAGCGAAATCTACAGAAGCGTCTCCAAGCTGAAATGGTCGACAGAGATCGACATTAATCACGCCTCTGAGCTTGCAAGTGAGGCAATAAAGAAGATGAAGAAGGCGGCCACTAAAATTTTGCAGAGGTTGGAGAAGGCTCCCCTGGATACATGCAAGGCATAAGCCAAAAAGAACCATGATGATCAAGAAGATGATGATCGTGATCGTCATGAGGGGGAGAAGAAAGCTGAGAAGAAACCAGAGCCAAAGAAGACTCCTACTAGAGGCGTCAAGATTGTGGACTCTACAACTGCCTTGTTCTCGAAAGGCAAGGAAAAGGCACCAGAGCCTACAGGCAAAGGTAAAGGCAAAGTTGTAGAGTCACCACAGAAGGGGTCGTCGTCTGGTACAGAGACTCCACAACCAATAAACGAAGAAGAATATAGAGACGACCCAGTGCTCCTTGAAGCTTTAAAGGAATCCCTGGCAGAGACTCAAGCCAAGAAGGGTAGAGGCCCCATCCCTCATAGAGTAGGAGAAGGTCCTTCATCATAATTCCCACAAGTCCAAGAAACGTCCACGGGTACGTTTGACGCTCTGCAAGGAACCGTCAAACCCATCCTTGCAGAGGGGTCAACCCAGAGGCCAATTCTGGAAGAAGAGGAACCCAAGGTGCCAGAGTCAACCACGGTAGGAAAGGTGTCTGAAATTTTTGAATCAATGAACAAGGTTCCAACGCCAAAAGTCAGAACAGAGCCCGCTTCTACTATAGAAGAAATTCTAGCGTGGAGGTATTCTACAGTAGACAAAGAGCCTCCCTACAATCCAAAACTTACAGGGATCCCTTCTGCCGCCGCTAAATTCCAGTTCTCAAAGCTAACAAGGCCTCGTGAACAAGTATTCTCAGAGCACATGATCACTTCCCTAGAGACGATTTCTCCAAGGACTCTGCTAAAGAAGAAGGTGCTCTATGCTCAGTATGTAGTAAAGAAGGAAAGATGGCAACCTGTATACCTTCACAGACGCTGACCTCCATAACCTCTGTGTGTTTGATGTTATCTACATGCATAAAATTCTCAACATCTACATGGAGAGGAGGTCAAGCTACTCAATATCTCTCAGAAGGTTGATTGAAGTCATGCACGCACAAGGAAGATATTACAGCCAGAAGGACTTCGAGCTCGCGGTAAGGTTGGTCCAAAGAGATCTAAAGATCTCCCCTCCATACAGCAGGCCTGGTTGGATACTTAGGTATCATCCAAACTCCATTCTTCACAACCCCACTTTTGGGTTTGTGTACTTGGATAAGGATGAAATCCTAAGGTTCTATGATCCAACAGAATCTCATAAGTACTCTACAGAGACGCTTGAATGAATCTTCAAAAGAGCGGCGACAAAGGTGGAAAAAGGACATCTAAGGATGAGCGAAGTGTCTCGCATCTTGATCGCATCTTGGAGGCGATCAAGATGCAAATCAACTTCAGAGAATGGATCTTCAACGTCTACAGAACGATAAAGGCTGATATGTTATATGCAGTAGATGATTTTCCCTAATCTGTTGTTGAATAAACCTTCTGTACCAGTTTTTGGCCAATGTATCACAAGTTCTGTAATTCAATTTTGTAATTCCTTTCATTATGTAATTCTTTTCAGAGGATGAACTTTTATCTCTTCTTGTATTTCTTTCAATTAAGTCATTTCTTGCTTTTAAATTTCCAATTTTACTTTTTCATACTTAGGGGAGATTGTTAGCTCTCATTTCATCTAATGTAAACGTATGGAAAAAGTAAATACTGCAAGTGTTGATAGAAGAGGTTCTACCACAGAGGACCAACAACAGAAGATGTTCAATCATACAAGTCTAGAGTGACAGAACCTCTGTTGTCTATCACAGAGGTTTTGGAAACTGGTCCTCTGAAATCAAAGCGTACAAGTCAAAGATGACAGAACCTCTGTTGTCTATCACAGAGGTTCTGGAAGCTGGTCCTCTGTAATCAAAGCGTACAAGTCAAAGATGACAGAACCTCTGTTGTCTATCACAGAGGTTTTGGAAGATGATCCTCTGGCATCAAGTTCTTTCAAGTCACATCAAGCAGAGCCTCTGGGATGGCTCACAGAGGGTCTGCAGTTTTATCTTCTGTGAAGAATTTCTTTACTGTTTTACTTAGGTTAGTTAGTTGCTCGTGCTTATCACGTGACTGTTTGTAATCTGTTTATTTGAACGGCTTAGATGAATTTGTATGTCTAGGTCATGTCAAAAAAGCCGTTAGGAACGAGTATAAATAGTAGCTTCGGCCTTTTTAATTCAGTGTGCTTCCATATTGTATTGTAAACATTTTCAATCAATTGAAAATCATTTGAAGCTTCTCTCTCGTGTTCTTCATTCATCAACTGTGTTCTTCATTGATTATTACTCTGTTTGTTCTTATTACTTCCGCTGCACTAATACTGTCAAATAGATCATCCAGAGTAAGTGATTAATATTCAAAACTGAGTTAATCAATCCTATCACTCTGTTTGTTCTCCAGACTTAGTCAATTATGCCTTGATGTCTTCATCAGTCTTCTGGTTCTTCATCACTTATTGTTTTTCATTACTTTTACCCTTTATGAATTATGGGGTCTAACAATCTCCCCCTAAGTAATGAAAGAACATAAACTAATCTATGAACATAATTTGAAGGACAAAGACTAATCTAAAGAAAAACATCAAATTCCAAATTTCCATTGGATGATGAAATCTTACAATACTAGAAACAAAAGACATCATTTTTAAAGCAAAAACTTACAATTCATCATGATCTACCTTGAGATATATCCCAGAAGTGCAGAAGAAGTCTTCGATAGCCGATAACTGTTGATATCCCATGAATGAGTTGATTCCCATCTTCTCTTGRCACATGGGATCTACCAAGTCTTTCTCTGATGACCATTTGAAACCACTCAAGTGTATTGGTTGAATACTTGAAGGGTTCAGTTAATCTGAAGAATTTTTTTACCCCAAACTCATTCTTGTAAACAAGTCCAAGCTCGGGTTGAGTTAAGACTGAGGCAGATCTCTTCTCCTCCAGGCCTGGAAAGTCTTCGTTTGGTGGAGCACAGGAGAGTCTTTCGATGCCTAAGCGAAGAGCAATTTTAAAATCACTCTTGGCTCGATGGTTTACCAAGGTCTCCATTATCTTCATAACTGCTCTGTTCGCCAAGCCAAATTTGAGGCCATGATTCTGTCGCTAAGTCGTGTATGCATAAAGTTCGATTAAGTCATATGGATTGAGGTTGACGAGTTCATTTTTGTTGAACATGCTGATTTGACCATGTACTCTTTCCACTATGTACTTGATGTATCTTATGGCTCTATTGGTGAAGGTCCTCACTTTTAGATCCATAACCCTCCTTATCCCATCGTTTGAGAAGACAGCTTGTGGTGCTTGGGTGGTCTATCTAACAAACCTATGGTGTAAGAGGTCCATGGACTCTGGCGATAGAATCCGAGGATTGAGGGTCAAACTTTCATCACGGTCATGACAAAAGTATTGATGGATATTTTCCATCATTATAGGTTCCTTGGGTGGCAACTCTGGATGTCTCTGCAGCGACTCCATATTTTGAATAATTTCATCGACTAGGCTCTACGAAGGTTGCCTAGACGAAGAGGGAATATTCGCTTGCACCATGGTTGGTTGGGTTGAGGGTTGTGTTGGTGAAGGTATGGTTTCTTGTTGGGTTGGTTCAGGTTCATTGGGTTCAGAATGGGTGGTTTCTGGTTTATGGGGTTCTGTTTGGGTTTGAGGTTGTTGGGGTAAGGAAGGTTGGATTATTGTTGGTTCTGGTTCATTGGATAAAATGGTGAAGGGTTCTGTGGCGCGAGGGGTTGGTAAAGGAGTTAAGGGTAGGTTTGGTGTAGGTGATGGAGTAAAAGGTGGGGAGGTTGGATTTTCATTGGTTGAGGAACTCAACACGATGGGTTCTTGGGTAGTAGCAAAGGGAACATGTACATTTTGTACATCTTCAGAGGGCTGAGCCTCTGGTTCCCTTGCTTGGGTTCCTTCGGTTGTGGGTGGTGGTTTTTCTTGTGTTTGCGGTGGTGGTGGTGCAGCAGATTCCATTTGTTGAGAAGTCGTAGCCTGTGTTTCCCCATCATGAGGTCCAAGACCTTGATCATCGGGGTCTGGGTCCTCATGTCGTGGCCTCTTATGTTGGTGGCTGCTGGAGCATGAAGCTCTGCTCCTCTTCTTCTTTTTCTCCTTCCTAAAGGATGCAAGATACGCCTTCAGGGCTTCTTGTCTTCGGGTCTCCTCCATCGTGTGAAGGAGAGAAATGGTGTGCCTTTGTTCATTAGCCAGGTTATGGGAAAGAACCCTGGTCGGACGAATAGCACGATGAACGAATTTTGCACTTATCTCATTGAAAGATGAGACAAGTGCCTTGGACAGAGCCCTCAGATTAGCTCTGGTTGCGAACTCGGTGCTTGAGGATGAGGCTTGTGGTGGCACGAAGGTGGTGGTGGATGTAGATGGTGGAATGGGAAGGTTGGTGATGAGATTTCTCACCTTTGCAGTGAAAGAGGTGAAAGCTTCATCGAAGGATGGGCCTGCAGAGGGAGGTGGGGGTGGAGTAGGCTGGGGGATTTGGGCTAGTATTATGGCGGGGAGTTGGGTGAGGGTGGTTTGTATGGTGGCCATTTGATGGGTAAGAGAGACAAGGGCTTCATCAATTGATAAAGTGGTTTGAGGTAGGGCTTGGGGAGGAATTTGGGAAATGATGGTGGTTGGTAGGGTGTTAAGGTTTTGGAGGATGGTGTTTAGTTGGGTGGTTATGTAGGTAAGGTTCTCATCGGCCTCAGTTGCCTGGGCCGTGAGGGTGGCAATGCAGTGGATGAGTATTTGGTTTCTTTGGGTGGCAAGGGAGGATGCGGTGTTGTGGTGTTGGGTGATGGTTTGCTGGAGCATTTGGAGACGTGTTGTATTGTCTCGGGTTTGGGTTTCAAGTTGGGAGAGGTGTCGTTGAAGGATAGCAAGGGATTGTTGAAGGTCGGTGTTATCGGTTGAGGGTGGGTTGTCAACAATCCCTTGAATGTTGAGTTTAAGGTCTTCCAAGGACCACAGAACTGTGTTGACAAAGGCTTGAAACTCGGCCTTTGTGACCAGATCGGCAATGGAGGTAACCCCTGTAGCAACGGATGCGGCAGGTTGAGCCTCTGCTCCTGAGGCGCCTTCATTACCTTGTGAAAATGTAGGCCGTGAAGGACTTCCATCGTGTCCTTGATAGCCCTCAAGAGAGGAGCTATCTCGCGATGTTGTTGCATCCGCTTCCTTTTCCTCGGCTTCAGAGGCCGAGTAAGTGAAGCGAATGTGTGTCCCCTTTGGTAGATCAAATATCGAAGGGGGGTGTGCAGGAAAGGAAGATCGCTCTGAACGATCTTGGGGTGTATCAATGTCAGAAGCAACACATGCTTCTGTGCGTGTGATAGGTTGTGTTGAGCCTTAAGGCGAAGGGGCTCTTATTTCTTCATCACCTCTTTGTTGGGAGAGGGGTGATGGAATATGGGGTTCCTCAGCTGATTCATCTCCAGAGGCCCGAAGAATGGCCTCTGGATGGCCGGCTTGGGTAGGGATTGGACTGGGTCGTCCTTGTTCAATACCCCTTTGGCTTTGATCGCCAGGGGTAGAGGTGGTGGTTGCCCTTTGGGAAGTGGGTGGAGGAATTGTTTGAGTAGGGACGGGGGGAGGCACGATGAGTAGCATCGTCATCATCATCTTCATCATCCGATGAAGATGTCTCATGTGCTCCATCGCTTGGTTCTGGGGACCGCTCTAGTCGCTCTGGGGTAGCTGCCCTCGGTTCCTGGGACAACATAGAGCGTTCATAGGTTTGGCAGATCTCAGATGCTAATGGAATGACATTGAGCATGGCCCTTGAGAGTGGGCGGTTGATGGTGTAACCCTCCTTCGATGGGGTTGGTCGATGGCCATGCATTTTGTAAACTGGGATGAATGGCTCTTCAGCCGGTAGTCCATGTTTTCTCATTGCCTCCCCAATAAAGAGGGTGAGGAAACGAGGGAATAGAACAGCAGATAATGGCTTTCCAGCGGCTTGGAGTTTTCATTTCTTGACGACCGCCAAGTGGATCTCATTGTAGATGAGAAAGGCATAGTCAAGGTTGAGGTTGAAGAACAGCCCGTACATGATCGTCATGATATTGATGTTCCCTTGGTCCAATGACCCTATTTTGCATGTGAGGGCCCTGTTCAGGATGGAGAAGAACATGTTCCACATTGGTGGGAGGAATTGGCATTTGAAGTCCGAGACGTTGCGTAGGTCACGATTGTAACCTAGCATCTTAACGAAACGTAGTATGTCTTCGGTGGGGGGTGGTTCATCATATTCGGCAATTCCAAGCTCCCATCGAGTGGGAATGCATAGAACTCGAGAAACTTTAGCCCACGAAATTTTGAGCGAGCAAATCATATCGTTTGGGGCATCCATGTCCCCCATTATTCCATGGTTGTAGGGGTGGAACTAACATGATTGCCAATACTGTTGGACGTACTTTATTGGTACGCCGGTGTCTGCAAGTGTTAGGGCGGGTAGTAGAATGCAGTTTTTGAAGAACTCTATCATGACGGCAAACCGGTCGTCGAACAAAGTGTTTCTCAGTTCAATGGCGTGGTTGTTTGGCTTCATGGGAAGGAAAACGATGGCGCGGATATCGGCGCCGGTGGATTGAACTCGACTATCGTTGTTGTTTGACTCGTGGGAGGCGGAGGAGGCCATTGCTAAGGAAATTGCAGGTTTTTGTTCATCAAAAGCGATTTGCAGGTTTAAGTAAGCGTAAAGAGGTAATGGAGGTAGAAGAAAGGTATTTATAGGTGGGGTATGGGGGTGTGGTGGGGGGGAATGGGAAACGGTTTCTTGATTATTATATTGAAATAATCATGAAAAAGTAGAGGCAGTTGGGTAATAGACGATTTGATTTGGAGATCGTGAGCCGTCTTGATTGTACATACCATTAATGTTGGAGGACACGTGTCAAGGCGGGGTTAGGGAAGGGTAATTTGAAAAGGTCTATGGAGAACAGGCTATATATGGTGTCAGGCGCGTGTGAGGATGACGTAAGGATTATTAGAAATCAGAAGTTATTCCAAATAATATCTTCGTTAAGTATTGATCCAAAAATGATTTAAAAAAATCCATCTAATTGTAAGATTAATACAAATTACGAAGTTTTGGTCTTCTAAAAACCCATGTTGTATAGTTTTTAGTCACAAAAGCTGCAATTTCATATAATCTAAAAAAAATTCAATTAAGATGGGTTTATTAAAAAAAGATTGTCTTGTAACAAGAAGAGTTTTGGTTGAACAAAACTCATTTTAGGGGGAACCAAAGGTGGTCTGGTTGGATATCGATGAAGGAATTCATCAATGGAATGTTGGATTGCATGATTAAGAAGCCTTGGATGACAAACCATAGGCTCTGTTTAAGCATGCTCAATCCAATATGTAGGACCAGAGGGGATCTGGTTTGATACTTGGTTTATTATTTGGCATTTAGATGGCCAAAAGCTCTGGATAGTGGAACCAGAGGCTCTAGTATGATAAATGCATATGTATGCAATAGATATTCATGATGAATGAATAGCTCCCCCTCAAATGATGCATGTATATTGGTTGAGTTTTAAAAACTCCCCCTAGAACCAATAAGAAGAAGAATGTGGTGATCAGAGGCTCTAGTCTATACAACCAGAGGCTCTGGTTGTGAAGAATGATGAAAGAATGTATGAAATATGGCTAAGTATGCAAATGGATATGCATAAGGATGGGTCTTTGAGACCAGAGAACTCTGGTTCCAAAGACAATGAATCCAGAGGCTCTGGTTGCAAAGACAAGGAAAAAGATGTATGAGAATATGGTTAAGGGTATGGGAAAGAGTATAGAGGTTGAGTCTTTGAGACCAGAGGGGCTCTGGTTCCAAAGGCTTTGAATCCAGAGGCGGTGGTGTTTAAAACCAGAGGCTCTGGTTCCAAAAACGATGAAATGAAGTAAGAAAATATGATTAAGTGCATGAGAGAAAAAGGGTGGGGGACTCTTTGGGTCTAGAGGAGCTCTAGTTACAAATAGTATGAATCCAGAGGCTCTGGTCTTTAGAACCAGAGGCTCTGGTGGTCTTAGAGATGATAAGAAGGATGAATGAGAGGGGAATAGAGCGTGCCAAGTCTTATTTGGAAACCAGAGGTGTCTGGTTGCAAAGGACTTGGAAACCAGAGGCTATAGTCTATAGAGCCAGTGGCTCTGGTCTCAAAGAGAGAGAATCCAGAGACTCTGGTCTATAGAACCAGAGGCTCTGGTTGCGAAGGCAATACTTAGTGAATAAAAGCTAAGTATTTTCTTTCGACCAGAGGTCTCTGGGTCCAAAGGTGATGAAAAAAAAACTTTAAGCCATATTAAAAGATTACTTCATAGCCAGAGGCTGTGGTCTTTAGAACCAGAGACGCTGGTTTGGAGTACTTCATGATTATGGCTATCTTTTTTTGTATCACTTGTAGGCATAACCATGAGATATTGATAATCTCTGATTTATATATTGCCTTTAAGTTGTGAGATTCAGCATACCCATCTTGCTGACTAGGAATAAAAATCTTTTCTCATCAAGAGCGTTTGTGAAAATGTCAGCAAGTTGAATCTCAGTGGGAACAAAATACATTCATATATTTCCTTTTTCAATATTGTCTTTCATAAAATGGTACCTTACATCGATGTGCTTGGGCTTGGAATGATGTACTGGGTTTGTAGAGATTGCTATGGCACTCTTGGAGTCACAGAGGATGGGGACTTTGTCATAATGGAATCCATWGTCCTTAAGCTGAGTCTTCATCCAGAGAACTTGTGAACAACAACTAGCA
>NW_020201307.1:14062-24439 GCF_001531365.2 Cynara cardunculus var. scolymus | reverse complement strand
ATGATTGATCGATTCTGGGTGAAGCATGCAGTGGAAATAGCTTCAGCCCAGAATGTGATGGGTAACTCCGATGAAGCAAGCATGGTCCTTACTGCTTCCACTAGTGTTTTGTTCCTTCGATCTACTACTCCATTTTGTTGTGGAGTTCTGGCTGATGAGAAGTTTTGTGTAATGCCTTCGCTGAAGAGGTATTCATCGATTCTAGCATTTTTGAATTCAGTTCCATTGTCGCTTCTAACCTTTATTAGTTTTTGTTGTAGAAGTACTTGGAGCCTTTTCATCACTCCAATTAGTAGGTCTGGAACATYTKATTTCTTCTTTACAAATTCAACCTAGGTGTATCTGGAGTATTCATCGACCAATACTAACATATACTTCTTTCTAGAGAGACTTTGAGTTGATATAGGCCCATAGAGGTCTATTTGTACCATGTCCAAGGGCTTGGTGCAGGAGGTTTCTGACTTGGTTTTATGTGAGGCCCGTTTTAGCTTTCCCATCTCACAGGCTCAGCAAAGATGATCTTTTTCGAATTTGAGATCCGGAATTCCCTTGACCAACTTCTGTGTGGCTAGTTTTCGTATTGCATCAAAGTTGAGATGTGAGAATTTCTGACGCCATAGCCAATTTTCATCACTCTTATGAGACACAAGACAAAGGGTGTCTTGTCCCATGGAGGACTCAAAATGTAGAAGATAGATATTTCCTTCTCTCTTTGCCTTGATGATTGTGTGACCGGGCTTCGTTTCTATGATAGAAAAACCTTTGTGAAACCTGACTTCAAGACCCTTGTTGCAGAACTGGCTTATGTTTAGAAGGTTGTGCTTCAATCCTTCGACATACGCCACTTTGCTGATGGATATGTTGCCTTTGATGAGAGTGCCATATCCCTTGATAGTACCCTTGCTGTTGTCTCCAAAAGTCACAGAGCCTCCAGATTTTTTGATGAAGGATGACAGATGACTTTTGTCACCAGTCATGTGCCTGGAGCAACCTGAGTCCATGTATCATGGTTGCACATGCTGGTCCTGCAAGACAAATTAAGGGGATTTAGGTACCCATTTCATAATGGATCCTCATTTGTTAGTAGACGATATCACACTCTTTTTATCGCCCTTAGCCTTTGCAGGCTTGGGTTTATTTGCATTTCCCTTGCCCTTGGGTTTGGGCTTTTTCACGTTTTCATTTGTTCTGACTTTGTATCGATAAACGTGTTGGGAGAAGGGACAGTGATGTGTCAACATATGATTCCTCAGGTTTTGTAAAAGAGTTAAACATTGACAGTGACGATGCTTTGGATTTGTATGTCTAACGTTCTTTTTATTTGATGAAAACAAAGAAGTAAATGCAGGAGTAAATCTTGTCCTAGCATCGGTTGTTTTTACAAACTTCCTATCTAGTTCAGATTTTTTATTTGAAGAGGTCTTTGGCTTTACTTCTTTTCTCCTGAGGAAGGTCTGCTTTTCTTCAGCTGAATGAGAGGAAAAGTGGTGGTTAGTTTCTCAGAGGCAGGCCACTTCTGTTTTTGCTCACGAGTAAACTTGATGAACTTGAAAGATGTACTAAGGCCTTGTGAGTTATCTTTGGCAGATTTGCTATCTTTTAGTTTTCCCTTTCTTTTGTCTGAAGATTTCATCGATGAAGGAATGCCATATTTCATTGAGGGTTTTAAGTTTTGAGGCTTCTTATTCTCAATGATCTTTGGTGATTCACAAATTATCTCTTCTTCGGATTCAGAATCGAGAAAGTCTCTTGCTGATTTCTCAAAATCAGAATTAGCATGGATTGAAGTGGAAGATGTGGGTTCAGAGGTTGATGCTTCATAATGATCTGCTTGAGGTTTCATCGATTCTGACTTTGATGAACTTTCAATTTTACTTGGATGGTTCATCGATTCATCAGTTGATGTTTCCTCATTAGGATTCTCTTTTTCATCAACGATACTTGCTGATGGAGTGGAATTGACAATCAGAGATTCTGGTATAACCATAGGATTTCCATCGGTCTCTGATTTAGAGATGTCATTTCTTCCATCAGAATTCTTACTTGTATTGTTCTCGTATACCACATTCTCAAAATCCTGTCTTAAAACGACAGTTTTTCCATCAACTTTAACTCTTTTAAAATTTGCTTTTGATTTTGGAGTAAAGTCGGGTTTTTTAATGCATCCAAGTTTGAAAGTGGATTCAAGGGTGGATTTCTTTGATTCGATGAAAGAGTCCAATTCATTGAATCCAATCCCTTGAGTGTCCGTTTGACCATTTAATTCATCTTGGGCTTCTTTGTACTTCTTCATCAGAAGTTCATTGGTTTGAAGCTTCTGGTAAAGAATTTCCCGTTCTTTTTGGGAGAAATCTTTAAGAGCAACTGAGTTTAGTCTCTCTGCCTCACATTCTTTTAAGGCCTTAGTTTTCTTTCCTAAGTCCTTAGTTATTCTTTTGTTTAGTTCCAAAAGTTTATCTTCCTCTGATTTCTTAAGAGTGCTAATGCGAGTCTTTTCCTTAGCAAGTTCTGTTTTTTCTTCGGTGAGAAGGTCAGTCTCTCTTTTGTAGAAACTAGCATCTTTTTCCTCTTTTATCCTTTCAGATTTTTCAAAATTTAATTTCTTTTTTAATTTACAGAAATCTTCTGAAAGTTTTATAACCCTTAACTCTAGCTCAGATGGAGCAGAGTTGGTTTCATTTGAAGTAGACTCACAAACCTGATCATCAGAGTTGGAGGCAGATTCTGCATTGGACGTGGCCATCAGATAGATGAGTGCTTTGTCTTCATCATCTGATGAAGAATCAGACACCCAATTTTCTTTCTCGTCCATCAGGTTTCGCTCTCTAGGATTATTCTTGTATTTGTGCTTGTAATAGTCAGCATCCTTTACCAATCGTCCTCTGCATTCTTTTGAAAAATGACCAAGTTTTCCGCACCTAAAGCAGCGGAGGTCATTTTTCCTTCCATCCTTGTCCTCCTTCCTCTCATCACTTATGTCCTCTCTTCTTTCTTCTCTTTCTTCTCTTCCATCTCTTCTATATTCCCTTTGATGGAATTTAGATGGCTTCCTTTCATAGGATGACTGGTACCTTTCCTTCTTGAATTCTTTTCGTACATAGGGTTTCTTGATGAACTTTTTCTGGAAGTGCATTGTAATCAAGGCCAGAGATTTGGCAAAGGCTTTAATTTCATCATTTGATTCAAAAGTTTCGTCTTCAGATTTTGATTCTTACATTAATCTTCATTTCTCATCTTTTCAAATTTTGAAATTCCTCTCCCTCTCTCTCTTTGAACTCAAGAGTCACCTAGAACCATCTTCATCATCCTTCATTCCAGCCGAAATCTTCATCTTTTCTTCATCAAAATAGCAAGGATTTTGAAGATATTGCATCCTTCTTATCAACAATCAAGGTAACAACTTCATCTCCATCTTTTTTCTTGCAAATTTTGGGGGAAAACCCCACTTTTCATGCATTTTAAACTACTATCTCCTAACCTCCGAAAATTCTGAGTTTTAAGGAGAGATTACACACCAAAAACAAGTAAAAATGTTCATATGATGGTGGTGATCTATGAACCAAACATTAGAACTCAAGAAAATAGGTAAAATCATGTTGTATGTGAGTTTGATTCTTAAAAATGGCATTTTTAAGTGCTGACAGATTATGTGTATGTGCATAAATCGTCCATATCTTGAAAATAATATCTCCAAATGTCATGAATATTCTTCTAAAAGTTTATTTGTTGAGTTGGGGTTGTAATTCAATTGGTCTCACTAAAAAACATTGAGTTTTGACTCCCCAAATACTCAAAACAAGATATATGTGCATCTGGGAGTTTTTCAGTAGGTAAAACCTACTTTAAACAACCATAACTCTCTAAATAATCATTCAAAATCATTGATTTCTCTTCTGGAAGTTAATCTAATGAGTTACCTTTCAAATGCCACTGATCTCATTCAAAAATATGATGATTTGAGTTTTTAACTACTCAAAATAAAATGATTATGCAATCTGTCCGAAACTGACAAATTTGTAGATGCATGTTCTAATGACCATATCTCTTTCAAAACTCGATGAAAAAGGATGATTCTTCCTTTGAGAGTTAAATATATGAGTTATCTTTTGCATTCAAGTGGAATCACATGAAAATATGGAGTTTTGATCTCCAAACACCTAAAACACTTTAGGTGTGCAAACTGTGAAACCATCAGTAGGTAACTCCTACCTTGTTTGCTAATATCTCTTTATTTACTTGCTCTTAGTATATAATTCTTCTTCTTAAATGTTATTTTATGAGGTAGGGTTCATATGAACCCAGTTTCACTCAAAAATATGAAGTTTTGAGGCATTAACCAATTTAATTAAGTTAAGTGTGCAATCTGTCAACTAATGACAGATGTGTGCATGTAACTTTATGGTGCCATATCTTCCTCTTAACTCATCCAAAATGAGTGATTCTTATTTTAGAAGTTCCATTTAGGTGTTAAGTTTATAATCCAACTTTAATTTCTGCAGAACACTTAGTAGAACTCTTCAAATGAGTATTTTACTAACATAGTGTAATCTGCCATACCAACTATGACATATTGTATTGCATAAATTATTTGAATCATTATTGCATGTCCAAAACGCATGAAATTTGGTCACAATGACCATAACACAGTGCTATATCCCATATAAAAAGATAGGAAACTATGTCATTTTAGAAGTCTCTATAAATTGATCATTTTAAGTACTATTAGTTTCTGTCCAAAAATGAGATTTTGGAATTATTTGATTTTATAAATTTTGATCTTTTATTGGATTATAGCATTATTTCCGGTATAAATTACTATATTAATGAGCATATGGGCATTATGTATATTTGGACTGTACATAATCAAGTTGGACATATGTAGACACTTATGGACTTAGGACTTATTAATCCCCATAAGTAGTTTTAAACCCATAAGTGACGTTTTTGGATATTCCTTTTTGTTAGGGAAACGTTAAGCTCGTGTGGTGATCGGATCGTATTTTTTATTTGCGGAGCTTTGCAAAAGGGTGAGTTTTCACAGCCCCTTTTTACTATTTTTGCGTTTTTGGGGGAAAAGCATGTATAAAGGTAGTTGATGATTTGTATGCAATATACAATGTGTTTAAATCGTGGATACAAATTGATTTTCATGAATTATGCTTTGAAATGAAATTGTGAATACGAGCACTAACACTTTGTACACTAGTAAAAGTTGTGTTTGGGTTAAATGAAAAAGTCCCACTTGGTTACACTACTTATTAACTCGTATGAGCCGATAGTTTAAGTGGATAGCGCTATTTGGATTGACAATCCCACCTTTTGCTGACGAGTAGGGGTGCATTTAACTAAAACAAGAGCTTTTTTACATGTGGGGTTTAGTACCACCGCTGAGGTAGTCCGGTATTAAAGGGCGTAGTTGTCGCAGGTTTAGTAGTGGCCATTACTTAAAAATTACTTGGAGTGCATTGTGCCTCGTGTGAAAGTGTTGCGAGTAAGTAAAAGACTTACTCGAGTTATATTGCATAAAGATTTGTTGTACATTGAAAACCTGTGAACTCACCAACTCTTGTAGTTGACACTTGTTTCGACGTGCTTTTCAGGGGTAAGAAAGGCACATGGTGGCATTTAAAAGAAGTCGCGTTTCAACTATCACCTTCGAATTTCTTTTTGTTTAATTTACAAACTTGTCGTTTGGAAATGTAAACTTTGGATAATGATGTAATTAAATTTTAAATGTATGGTGGTGTTATTTATACTCTATTGCTATGAGACTCTACCTGCCATACCTCGTGTTTCCGCTTTAGCGGGGTGTTACATATTTGGTATCAGAGCCATAGGTTATAGAGAACACCATTTTTTCTTAAAACCAAACTATAACCAAATGTTTTCAAAACAAAGTTACTAAGTATACAGAGGATGGAAGTCGTGTTATAATATTCAAATTAAACAGAGACTGATCACCTTTGTTTAACTTAAGATTAATGATAAAAGATTCCCATCGGCTGTGTTTGAAATAAGGTCAAATTCAAAGATTTTATCTTAAACCTGAAAAGCATGATCGTGTGTGTTTGCATGAATCTTGAATATCCATCGTCTTTGATTAACTATAAGCTCTGGTTGTGAAGTGAAGCAAGGTATATAGAGCGCTAAGAGAACCCAAGGGTCAACTCTGTATCTAAATACTTGGTAGCTAGACATAGATAAAGGGATATAGTCTCTATAGCCTCTGTATTCAAAATCCGCACTATGCGTTAGGTAGGAAATTGCCTGGACATAGTGAGAATTGCGTTCTAGTTTTGAATAAGGACCACTATTCTATATAAGTAAATAGCGTCCAAAAGCTCTGGTTGGCTTAATTTCGAGAGCCAGAAGCTCTGGTTAGAAGAACCAAAGGCTCTAGTTTATGAAAGGGAAATATTTTCTAAGTATGAGGAACCAGAAGGTTGATGGAAGGCGATTCATCGGTTTAYTRTATATGAGGAATCTGAAATTGATGGACCAAGAGATCCAATGGACTGCTATGAAGGTTGAGCCAGAGGCCGATGAGCTAAAAGTCAAATGTAGTTCCAAGTATGGGAACCTCAATCAGGGGCTCTGGTCAACCAAAGGATCTGGTCATCTAGAAGTTCTAATTTGTTTTCTACCCTTTTGCTTCTACCATAGCAACTCTTGTCTTAACCATAAGAGTTTTATTGATGATGTGATTAGTAATTAAGTTTGCCAATGGCCAAGAAATTAGGACCAGAGATATAATAATGGACTGCACTTTAAACTTGACTAGTAGGGATTTTCGTATAGATTTAATTCTGATTCGGCTAGGAAGTTTTGACATAATTGTGGGCATGGATTGGTTATCCAAGAACCGAGCTGAAATTAGTTGTTTGAGAAGATCATTCGAATTCCGTTACCCGAAGGGGGAATACTCGAAGTACACGGAGAGAAACCCAGAAGGGGTATTAAAATGGTGACGTGTATGAAGATGCGAAAGTATTTGAGAAAGGACTGCATTGCCTTTCTAGCTCACGTTATGGATAAGAAAGCCGGAGAAAAACGCGTTCAAGATATTCTTATAATTCGGGACTTTCCCGAAGTATTCCCAGATGCATTTCCTGGAATACCCGCACCAAGACAAGTTGAGTTCCACATAGAACTAATTCCTTGGGCTGCACCCGTGGCAAAAGCACCATATCGGTTAGCACTATCTGAGATGAAGGAGCTGTCGGAACAACTTAAGGAATTACTCAATAAAGGATTCATCAGACCCAGCTCTTCACCTTGGGGAGCTCCAGTTTTGTTTCTCAAAAAGAAGGATGGATCTTTTCGAATGTGTATCGAGTATAGAGAACTCAACAAGTTGAATGTTAAGAACCGATACCCCCTTCCCCGGATTGATGACCTATTTGACCAACTTCAAGGAGCTACATACTTCTCGAAGATCGATCTTAGTGTAATATTTGGGTTATTTTATTAGATTTAATAATTTAAATCTTTATGTTTATATGAATATTTTATGTAGATGTGTGTGGGTGTGGGTGATGTARTTATGTTAGCCGACCTTTGAGGGGCGGCCTATGTTTATCTGAATATTTTATGTAGAAGTGTGTGGGTGTGGGTGACGTAGTTATGTTAACCGACCTTTGAGTGGCGGTCATACACTCGATAGTATTTGGAACTGGTCATTATGAATATAACATGTATGTGGATTATCTGTATATGGACAATAAATCATTCAAGTGTTGTCCGGACTTGATTATAAGTCTGGTTAGTTAAACTAGAGGMTCTGGTCGTGAAACCAGAAGCTCTGGAAGAGAGACCAGAGGGGCTCTGGTCGAGTATGTTGAAATATATTATAAGTCTGGTTAGTTAAACTAGAGGCTCTGGTCGTGAAACCAGAAGCTCTGGAAGAGAGACCAGAGGGGCTCTGGCAGAGAGACCAGAGGGGCTATGGTCGAGTATGTTGAAATATATTATAAGTCTGGTTAGTTCAACCAGAGGCTCTGGTTGTGAAATCAGAAGCTCTGGGAGAGAAACCAAAGGGTCTCTGGTATAGAGACCAGAGGGGCTCTGGTCAAGGATGTTGAAATATATTCTAAGTCTGATTAGTTCAAACAGATGCCCTGGTCGTGAAGACCAGAAGCTCTGAAAGAGAGACAAGAGGGGCTCTGGTCCTGATTGTCGAATTATATTCTAAGTCTGGTTGGTTCAACCAGAGGCTCTGGTCATGAAGACCAGAGAGACCAGAGGGGCTCTGGAAGAGAGACCAGAGGGGCTCTGGTCCGGAATATTGAAATATTTTCTAAGTGTGGTTTAGAACCAGAGGCTCTGGTCATGAAGACCAGAAGCTCTGGTAGAGAGACCAGAGCGGCTCTGGTCCTGGTTGTCGAAATATTTTCTAAGTATTGTATGAAAACAGAGACCCGATGGACCGAAGCGGTGTGTTTGTAATGGCGGTGTAACCGCGAGAGAGATGTAATGGCGGTGTAACCGCGAGAGAGATGTAATGACGGTGTAACCGCGAGAGAGATGTAATGGCGGTGTAACCGTGAGAGACATAAATAAGTTTATGTGTCAAAACAGGTTTGATTATGAACTGATTATTTGGAAAGTATGTTGTTTGGGTTTTATACACTCACTAGACCTTTTTGGTCTAATGCTCAGTTGTTGGACTAACCAGTTTTGCAGATCATCATACCTCACAAGATAAAGGAAAGGGAAAAGTTTAGTGTTGATGGCATTTTGTTTACTCATATATGTATTAAAGAAAGTTTTTATTAGTCCATGTTTTATAACAATACTATTTTTAGTATTATGAGTATGATGATGTGAATTATCTGTACATGAGCTATATGGGTTGTTACAGTTGGTATCAGAGCCTTAGTTTAAGGGATCTAGGTATTTGTGAAATACTTAGACTTAAACTAGAGGTGTGGAAAGTTTTGATAATAGGTTTCACTGGGTCTATGAACATGAGAATATGTTATAGCTGAAACTATTATGAGAAAGATAGATTATATATGACTGATATAATCTAAGTTATGAGTAGACATGATGATAAATGTGTAATTACATGGTGATTATGAGAATAATCATGTGTGTTTAAATGTGACAGAAAAAGTCATATACTGAGAAATGGCAGATAATCCTAATCAATCAGAAAGGACCTCTAMTGGTTATGGAAGAGGTCGGGGAAGAAGAAGTGTAATACAAGGAGAGGACCCAAAAAATATGATGATGATTGAAACACGAATTCGTAGCAGGGGTCGAGGAAGAGGTAGAGGTACTAGACAAGAACAGGAACAATCGGCTCAAGAAAGTTCAATGTTTGGTTATGGAAGAGGAAGGGCAAGGGGTGGACATAATGTTCCTAATCCCGAGTTTATTACTCAAAATATGTTGGCAGCAGAGCTGGGAAAATTTTAGGAAAGTTTGGTAAATTTGTTGGGGCGTACAACCCAAAATAATCCAAAGGTGGTAAGAAATTCCGATCAGGAGGAAGCCGGAGCTAGTACACCGGTAACTGGTACATCTGTACYCCTTACTTCGTCCTCAGTACAAAAGGGAGGAGATATCAAAATGTTTCTTGCTTCTAAACCTCCCAAGTTTTCTGGTGAGCGTGATCCTGTTAAAGCTATGTGTTGGCTTAAGGAGATAGAGTTGAGTTTACAAATCAGTAAAAGTGCAGAACAGGATAAAGTTATGTTTGTTGTATCTCGTTTGAGATCAAGTGCTTTATACTGGTGGGAAGTTCTGTCAAGTTCAGATCCGAATATTCGGAAAACTATGTTGTGGGAAGAATTTGCGGTTAAGTTTAAAATGCAGTATTGTCCTGAAGCTGCGGTAAGAAAGTTGGAAGATGATTTCCTTCGTCTTGACCAAGGAAACATGTCAGTCCGCCAGTATACAGAAGTTTTCATGGAACAATCTACGTTTGTTGAAGCCTATATAATATCTGAAAAAAGTTAAGTAAGAAAGTATATCTGGGGATTGGAGTCGAATCTTCAAAAATATGTGATATCCAGGAATCCAACAACMTTTCAGGCGGCAGTTGATGCTTCTGAAATACTGGAACAAGATATTAACCGACAACCACAAGAAAGGGTTGGAGAGAAAAGAAAAGGGGAAACTACAGTAACTAATTTCCGTAGACCGAGGTTTATGGAAAATTTGAATCGACCAATTTTAAGGGTTGCGGATAAAGCGTGTGTTCGATGTCATAAGATACATCAGGGAAATTGCAATACAGAATCTCGAGTATGTTTTAAATGTCAGGAACCATGACATATAGCTCGAGATTGTCGGATGACACGGAGGTGTTTTACTTGTAATTCATCTCAACATGTGAATGCCAATTGTCCGCAAGCTAAAGGTCGAGGGTCT
>NW_020201307.1:10566-11851 GCF_001531365.2 Cynara cardunculus var. scolymus | reverse complement strand
TGTTGAGCAATGCCTGACATGTCTCCAAGTAAAGATTGAACACCAGCGCCCTTATGGTAAGTTGCAATCTTTAGAAATTCCAGTTTGGAAATGCGATCATATCACTATGGATTTCATAACCAAATTGCTGAGAACATCGAAAGGGTATGATGCTATATGGGTGATAGTAGATCGATTATCTAAATATGCACACTTCTTACCTATGAAAGAGTCATATTCGATGGAGAGATTGGCAAAGTTATACATTGATGAGATAGTGACACGACATGGTGTTCCTCTATCAATTGTTTCTGATAGAGATAGTCGGTTCACTTCTATGTTTTGGAAGAGATTTCAAAGAGAAATGGGTTCACAAATTAAGCTAAGTACAGCTTATCACCCTCTGACTGATGGACAAAGTGAACGAACTATCCAAACTTTAGAAGTTATGTTGAGAGCATGTGTCATTGATTTTGGAGGGTCATGGGATAGTCATTTGGCTTTGGTGGAATTTGCGTACAACAATAGTTACCATTCAAATATTCAGGCAGCAGCTTTTGAGGTTCTGTACGGATGAAAATGTAGAACTCCTTTATGTTGGAACGAAATAGGTGAGAAACAGTTAGCTGGGCCTGAATTAGTTCAGCAAACTGCGGATAAAATTCGAGTAATACGAGAACAGATGAAAGCGACACAATGTAGACAAAGAAGTTATGCAGATAAACTTCGGAAACCGATTGAATTTCAAGAAGGTGATAGAGTGATGTTAAAGGTATCACCTTGGAAAGGAGTGGTACGTTTTGGAAAAAGAGGAAAATTAAGTCCAAGATATATTGGACCATTCACTATTATTGGAAGGGTTGGGGAAGTGGCCTACAAATTAGAACTTCCTTTGGAACTAAGTGGAATTCATAACACATTTCGTGTGTCAAATTTGAGGAAGTGTTTAATAAATCCATATGTGGCAGTACCATTACCTGAAATTAAGGTAGATGAGAGATTATGTTTTGAAGAAACCCCTGAACAGATTACTGACTGTAAAGTAAAGAAGTTGCGAAACAAAGAAATTGGGTTAGTAAAGGTTCAGTGGCGTTATCATAAGGGGCCAGACGCCACCTGGGAATTAGAGTCTGAGATGCAGATGAAGTATCCCTACCTTTTTGCTTAATCGGAATTCCGGGACGGAATTCTTTTAAGGAGGGAATGTTGTAATATTCGGGTTATTTTATTAGATTTAATAATTTAAATCTTTATGTTTATATGAATATTTTATGTAGATGTGTGTGGGTGTGGGTGATGTAGTTAT
>NW_020201307.1:3661-10241 GCF_001531365.2 Cynara cardunculus var. scolymus | reverse complement strand
GATTTCTAAGGTGAGTGTATTAAAGCTTTGAGTATAAATTGTTTACATACAATTTGATAGTATTTGGAACTGGTCATTATGAATATAATATGTATGTGGATTATCTGTATATGGACAATAAACCGTTCAAGTGTTGTCCGGACTTGATTATAAGTCTGGTTAGTTAAACCAGAGGCTCTGGTCATGAAACCAGAAGCTCTGGAAGAGAGACCAGAGGGGCTCTGGTCGAGTATGTTGAAATATATTATAAGTTTGGTTAGTTAAACCAGAGGCTCTGGTCGTGAAACCAGAAGCTCTGGAAGATAGACAAGAGGGGCTCTGGCAGAGAGACCAGAGGGGCTCTGGTAGAGAGACCAGAGGAGCTCTGGTCAAGGATGTTGAAATATATTCTATGTCTGATTAGTTCAACCAGCGGCTCTGTTCGTGAAGACCAGAAGCTCTGGAAGAGAGACCAGAGGGGCTCTGGTCCTGATTGTCGAATTATATTCTAAGTCTGGTTGGTTCAACCAGAGGCTCTGGTCGTGAAGACCAGAAGCTCTGGAAGAGAGACCARAGGGGCTYTGGTCYGGAATATTGAAATATTTTCTAAGTGTGGTTTAGAACTAGAGGCTCTGGTCGTGAAGACCAGAAGCTCCGGTAGAGACACCAGAGGGGCTCTGGTCCTGGTTGTCGAAATATTTTCTAAGTATTGTTTGAAAAGAGAGGCCCGGTGGACCGAAGCGGTGTGTTTGTAATGGCGGTGTAACCGCGAGAGGGATGTAATGGCGGTGTAACCGCGAGAGACATAAATAAGTTTATGTGTCAAAACAGGTTTGATTCTATACTGATTATTTGGAAAGTATGTTGTTTGGGTTTTATACACTCACTAGACCTTTTTGGTCTAACGCTCAGTTGTTGGACTAACCGGTTTTGCAGATCATCATACATCACAAGATAAAGGAAAGGGAAAAGTTTAGTGTTGATGGCATTTTGTTTACTCATATATGTATTAAAGAAAGTTTTTATTAGTCCATGTTTTGTAACAATACTATTTTTAGTATTATGAGTATGATGATGTGAATTATCTGTACACGGGCTATATGGGTTGTTACACTTAGGTCTGAATATCATCAAATGAGAGTGCGAGAAGAGGATATTCCCAAGACGGCGTTTAGGACTCGATACGGTCATTACGAGTTCCTAGTTATGCCTTTTGGTTTAACAAACGCACCAGCAGTCTTCATAGATTTGATGAATAGAGTATGTCGACCGTATCTAGACAAGTTCGTGATTGTGTTTATAGATGACATACTTATTTATTCTCGAGACAAAAATGAGCACGAGCAACATTTAAAACTGATACTGGAATTGCTTAAAAACGAAAAGTTGTACGCCAAATTCTCTAAATGCGAATTTTGGATTCGCGAAGTGCACTTTCTTGGCCACATAGTGAAAGAAAAAGGAATCCAAGTTGATCCAGCTAAGATTGAGGCCATTAAGAAATGGGAAGCCCCGAAGACACCCACCGAGATCCGCCAATTTCTTGGATTGGCAGGTTATTACCGGCGATTTATCGAGAATTTTTCTAAGATCGCGCAACCACTAACAACTCTAACCCAAAAAGATAAGAAGTTCATTTGGGGAGAGAGACAAGAGGAAGCCTTTCAGACACTCACACACAAGTTATGCAACGCACTGATCTTGGCCTTACCATAGGGAGTAGACAATTTTGTAGTCTATTGTGATGCTTCAAATCAAGGGATAGGATGTGTACTGATGCAAAAAAAAAGTTATCGCATACGCATCGAGACAACTAAAGATTCATGAGAAGAATTATACTACTCATGATTTGGAGCTAGGAGCACTGGTGTTCACACTCAAGATCTGGAGACATTATCTCTACGGTACTAAGTGCACTATTTTCACGGATCACAAGAGCCTTCAACATATTCTTGACCAGAAAATGCTCAATATGAGGCAAAGAAGATGGGTTGAGCTACTTAGTGACTACAATTGTGAAATAAAGTACCATCTAGGCAAGGCTAATGTAGTAGCCGATGCTTTAAGTCGAAAGGAAACGGTAAAACCAACGAGAACACATGCTATGGGAATGACGGTTGAGACGAGTTTAAAGACTCAAATTCTGGAAGCACAAGGAGAAGCTCTGAAAGAAGAAAACATGAAGAATGAAACCTTGCAGCACTTAGAGGAAGAATTTGAAATGCAAGCAGATGAGGTGCATTACTTTAAGAATAAAGTATGGATACCAAAGGTTGGTAACTTACGATCAACCATTTTGGACGAAGCCCATCGATCCAGATATTCGATTCACCTAAGAGCAGATAAAATGTATAAGGATCTGAAAGAGTATTATTGGTGGCCAGGAATGAAGAAAGATATTGCTTTGTTCGTAAGCAAGTGCCTGACTTGTGCCAAGGTAAAGGCTGAACATCAAAAACCATCTGGTCTACTCCAGCAACCTGAAATACCTCAATGGAAATGGGAGCAAATAACCATGGATTTCATAACTAAGCTACCGAGAACTGGAAAGGGGCACGATACTATATGGGTTATAGTGGACCGACTTACCAAATCAGCTCATTTCATTCCCATTCACAAAGATTTCAGCATGGAAAGACGTGCACAAATCTACATCAATGAAATAGTTACACGTCATGGTGTGCCTATTTCCATTATTTCGGACAGAGATACACGTTTTACATGACGATTTTAGCAGTCTCTTCAAAAGGCATTGGGTACGCGCTTGGATTATAGCACCACCTATCATCCTCAAACAGATGGACAATCGAAAAGAACTATTCAAACGCTTGAGGATATGTTGTGTGCGTGTGCAATAGATTTTGGTGGGAGTTGGGATACCCATCTTCCCGTTGTTGAATTCTCTTATAACAACAGCTATCACACCAGCATACAATGTGCACCGTACGAAGCCCTATATGAACGTAAATGTAGATCGCCGCTTAGCTGGGTAGAGATCGGAGATAGAAAGTTGACAACGCCCGATATTATTCAGGAAACCACCGACAAGATTTCAATCATCAAGGAGAAACTCAAGACAACAAGAGACCGTTAGAAGAGTTATGCGGATAATCGAAGAAAGCCGTTAGAATTCCAAGTGGGGGATAAAGTACTTTTAAAGGTATCGCCATGGAAGGGACTAGTACGATTCAGGAAGAGAGGCAAGCTGGGTCCCAGATACATTGGTCCATTCGAAATACTCGAAAGAATCGGACCAGTGGYGTACAAGTTGAAGTTACCACAAAATCTAAGCACCATCCATGACACGTTCCATGTGTCGAATCTGAAGAAATGCCTAACGGATGAAACAATAGTGTTACCCCTGGACTACATACAGATTAACGATCGGTTACACTTCGTCGAAGAACCAATCGAAATACTGGACCGAGAAGTTAAACGGTTGAGGCGCAGTAAAATCCCTATTATAAAGGTCTGCTGGAATGCGAAACATGGCCGAGAGTACACTTGGGAACGAGAAGATTTCATGAAAGGCAAATATCTGCATTTGTTTGCAAAGAAATCCACTGGCAGTAGCAGTTGTTAAATTTCGGGACGAAATTTTCTCTAACAAGGGGAGACTGTGACAACTGTCAAATTTGAGCTTCCAGGTTAGCTCTTATTAAGTTTATATTAGTGTTATTGAAGATAATTTATAATATTAGGAATTAGTTAGATTAGATTGGCCGAAAAATTTCTAGAGTTTCCGATAGTTGCTTAGAAAGTCCGGTTCCGACCCGTAACTATCTGAAACGTCCTATATAGTGCCAAATGCTCCAATTTATACCCAATTTATATAAAACACAAAGTTTTAGTGTTTTAAATATAAAACCTTTTTATTTAAATGAATTTAGCCAACATCGATTTTTAATTTGAAGAAAAATTGTCAAAATTGAGAAAAATGACATTTTAGCAATTTTGGGCTTAAAGTTTATAAAAAAAATATATAAGATATATAGATGTGGGCTTGGGATCTCCCATGCCCCCCCCCCCTTTCCCTCCTACCCACATATAAAAACCATGATTCTTCCATTAATCTTCATTTCTCATTTTTTCAAATTTTGAAACTCCTCTCCCCTCTCTCTCTCTAAACTCAAGAGTCACCTAGAACCATCTTCATCATCCTTCATTCCAGCCGAAATCTTCATCTTTTCTTCATCAATATAGCAAGGATTTTGAAGATATTGCATCCTTCTTATCAATAATCAAGGTAACAACTTCATCTCCATCTTTTTCTTGCAAATTTTGGGGGAAAAACCCACTTTTCATGCATTTTAAACTACTATCTTCTAACCTCCGAAAATTTTGAGTTTTAAGCAGAGATTATACACCAAAAACATGTAAAAATGTTCATATGATGGTGGTGATCTATGACCCAAACATTAGAACTCAAGAAAATAGGTAAAATCATGTTGTATGTGAGTTTGATTCTTAAAAATGGCATTTTTAAGTGCTGACAGATTATGTGCATGTGCATAAATCGTCCATATCTTGAAAATAATATGTTCGAATGTCATGAATCTTCTTCTAATAGTTTATATATTGATTTTGGGTTGTAATCCAATTGGTCTCATTCAAAAACATTGAGTTTTGACTCCCCAAATACTCAAAGCAAGATATATGTGCATCTGGGAGTTTTTCAGTAGGTGAACTCTAATTTAAACAACCACAACTCTCTAAATAATCATTAAAAATCATTGAGTTTTCTTCTGGAAGTTAATTTAATGAGTTACCTTTCAAATGACACTGATTTCATTAAAAAATATGATGATTTGGGGTTTTAACTACTCAAAATAAAATGAGTATGCAATCTGTCTGAAACTGACAGATTTGTAGATGCATGTTCTAATGACCATATCTCTTTCAAAACTCGATGAAAAAGGATGATTCTTCCTTTGAGAGTTAAATATATGAGTTATCTTCTTCATGCAAGTGGAATCACATGAAAATATGGAGTTTTGATCTCCAAACACCTAAAACACTTTAGGTGTGCAAACTGTGAAATCATCAGTAGGTAACTCGTACTTTGTATGCTAATATCTCTTTATTTACTTGCTCTTAGTATATGATTCTTCTTCTGAAATGTTCTTTTATGAGTTAGGGTTCATATGAACCCAGTTTCACTCAAAAATATGAAGTTTTGAGGCATTAACCAATTTAATTAAGTTAAGTGTGCAATCTGTCAACTAATGACAGATGTGTGCATGTAACTTTATGGTGCCATATCTTCCTCTTAACTCATCCAAAATGAGTGATTCTTATTTTAAAAGTTCCATTTAGGTGTTAAGTTTATAATCCAACTTGAATTTCTGCAGAACACTTAGTAGAACTCTTCAAATGAGTATTTTACTAACATAGTGTAATCTGCCATACCAACTATAACATATTGTATTGCATAAATTATTTGATTTGGTCACAATGACCATAACACAGTGCTATATCCCATATAAAAATATAGGAAACTATGTCATTTTAGAAGTCTTTATAAATTGATTATTTTAAGTACTATTAGTTTCTGTCCAAAAATGAGATTTTGGAATTATTTGATTTTATAAATTTTGATCTTTTATTGGATTATAGCATTACTTCTGGTATAAATTACTATATTAACGAGCGTATGGGTATTATGTATATTTGGAATATAGATAATCAAGTTGGACATATGTAGACACTTATGGACTTAGGACTTATTAATCCAAGGTAGAAAACAATTTACCCAATCGTTAAGACTTGAAGTTATCTTCTTTACCACTTCCTTTTGACACTTTGCAATTTCACTGTGAAGATCTGGCAACAGAGTCATTCTCATAGCCACAGCCTTGATCATTCCACTCTTCTCTTTTCTGCTCAAGGCATCTACTAGCATATTAGCTCTTCCCGGATGGTAAATGATTTCACAGTCGTAATCATTTACCAACTCGATTATAACATGCCACAAATTTGTACTAACATGTATTATAATAATAACCACATCTGATAACCAAACGTTGTAATGTTTACAAAATAGGGGCTAACAAAAACTTTGTTTAATACACTTTTATGTATCTAAACATTGTTGCTTAAAATTTCCCCTTGCCTTTGTTTGGTGTTGTATGATGACCAGCAAAACAGATTAGTCCAACAATTGAGCATTAGAACCAAAAGGTCTAGTGAGTGTACAAAACTCATACAAAAACTTACATTCTCCACTAGTAGTTTAGACACAAACCTGTACAAACATATGCACATTTATCTATATTCTAATATAGAATTTCTCTTTCTCGCGGTTATACTGCCATTACATCTTTTTCTCGCAGTTACACCGCCATTACCCATCTCTCGCAGTTACACCGCCATTTCCACTCTCTCTTCCCGGTTACACCGCCATTACCACTCTCTCGCGGTTACACCGCCATTACCACTCTCTCCTCGCGGTTACACCGCCATTACCATTCTCTTTCGGTTACACCGCCATTACCACTCTCTTTGTTATATTCGGGTTATTTTATTAGATTTAATAATTTAAATCTTTATGTTTATATGAATATTTTATGTAGATGTGTGTGGGTGTGGGTGATGTAGTTAT
>NW_020201307.1:2662-3041 GCF_001531365.2 Cynara cardunculus var. scolymus | reverse complement strand
TCTCATGCAAGTGACAACATAAATCACATATGCATCATTATCATTTTTTACAATATACACATACTTGAATATCATATCGATAATATCAAGTCATCATAATCTTTCTCATCAACATCATCTTTCATATCATGCATATACTTAAATATCATGCACATCAATATAATCAAGTTATCATCATATGCATATAAAVAYRTYATGCAAATATCATGGATAAAATACTTTTGTAATAATCATGTATATAGCCCATAAAAATCGGATAATGTACTCACCTTGAATCGTTAATGTTTGATAGGTCGTTCTCTCAAAAACGGCAACCTACATGATAATTTATACCATTCCTAAGCATCTTAAATAATCGTAATTAAATTGATTACTATTC
>NW_020201307.1:0-2142 GCF_001531365.2 Cynara cardunculus var. scolymus | reverse complement strand
TTTCCTTTTATTGATCAACCCCCGATAACATCATATCTCATGTTTCACTCCAATATTTTCTTGAATTGTTATTAATAATGTGACGTCGTTAAAATATTAATTGTTGCTCGTATATTTTATAAAACTTCACATTTTCTTGAATAATAAATATTTTACCAAAATAATTAAAATAATAGCTTGCAAGGTAAATAATGTCTTGTGACGAAAACGTCTCGTTTAAGATTGGCAAGTAAATAAAGGTGACAACATGTCACACACATATAAATAACGGTCGTTCCATAAGTTTAATGTTCAACGTAATTAATACTCGAAATAATATTTAGAATACCAATTTTCCAAGTCTAGGGGCATTTTGGTAATCTTAAGAAGCCGAATACCAACGGTATAGCTTTAACCAATTCCCTAATTTAGAACATTTTTGGTATATTTCATAAGCATAACAAACAAAATAAAGCTTAGATACCAATTCCCAAGACATAGGATCATTTCGGTAACTTTTATAAAGCAAATACGTAAAGTAGCGTTAAAATACCGATTTCCACATTGTAGGGTCATTTTGGTAATTTCATAGGGATTAGATTTAAAATAACACTTATATATATATTCCCAAGACCTTGGGTCATTTCGGTAATTTTATAAAGCAAATACGTAAAGTATTGCTAAAATACCGATTTCCAAATATAAGGTCGTTTTGGTAATTTTATAAAAATAATAATATAAAAATGAAGCTCATAGACCAATCCCCAAGATATATGGTTATTTCGGTAATTTTGAAAGCAAATACGCAAAGTATTGCTAAAATATCGATTTCCCATTTATAGGGTAATTTTGGTAACTAAACGGGATAAATAATCGAAATTGGGTCAAAGTTTGCAGTTTACAAAATACAAATAAAACTTGAAGAAAGTTTCATAAAATTTATATAGAGAAATTAAATCCCTAAAACTGCAAGTGTTAAAAGTTAATTTCTGAAACTCAGATGTATACAACATATTAAAAATATGAACGCATATAAAGTAACAAACCTCATACATAGCCGGCTGGTTAAGGTGTTGGGCTATTTTTGTGAGGTCGCGGGTTCGAAACCCGGCCTCAGCGCTCTCCTTCGAAATTATTTTTAATATAAACAGCAGGTGACTAGGACGAAAAACTGCAGCCATTGCTGCACGTTTTCAAGCTCTTTGAGCTTGAAAATTGCTCGTTTCTTGACCGTTTTTCTTCATTCTTTTTGCGCCAAACTTTTGGTAATATTTTTACCAACACTTTGACATAAAGAACACAAAATTTTCATCAACAAATGAGTTTCATTTACTCATTTAAAGTTTGTTTTTAAAACTAAAACTTAACAACTTAAAAACATAAAAATCGAACAATGAAAACACAAATATGAGACATGAGGCTACTGGGGTTTGATAAACTACTTAAAAACGAAACTATAGACATAAAAATCAAGAGATTTGGTTAAGAATCTCACCCAAAATCGGTGAAAAACCGAGATTTTGATTCCAAACTTCAAACTCAGATTTCTCTCTCAAAACTTAACAATTTTTCGAGCTATTTGAACCAAAACGTTCCTAAGCCAGAGCTCTACAATTTATATGCCAAGAGTTTTGGCTTATTAGTTGAAGAAATCGGACAAATCGCGAGTTTTAGGCTGATGGGTCGTTTTCTCAAACAGTTATGTACTTTTGGCAAAACAGGTCCCTCATCTTTAAAAAAGATGACATTCGGCCCCCTCAAGTTTCTGACATTTATCATTAGACCCCTCCTGACGTAATATCTTACATTTTTGGTCCAATAATTAAAAGAAAACACTTCTACTTTATTTTTCTTTTTGTCTTTCTCTTCATTATTTATTTATTTAAGATTTCTATAATTATTCCCTTTAGTTTACTACGTAAATATTTTAACACTTCAAATAAATTTAAAACAAATATATATTTAAAGGCTCATATAATATTATTTATATATTTAAGAAAAATGGGTTTTACAACTCTCCCCCTCTCGAAAGAAAATTCCGTCCTCGGAATTTCTACTTAATTTTGTCATACTTATTTTTATCTTTATTTCATATTTCTTCCATCACGAGAGAATCTTTTGGTCACTCAATCTTATTCTAATCATCTATTTATTTTAGTCTTA